>NW_022170511.1:21017706-21118450 GCF_008802855.1 Photinus pyralis | reverse complement strand
AGAGTCAGAAGAAAACTTCCGACCTACCTCCTTGACGAGATCCGAGTCAAACGGCGGCTAGTTCGACAGTGGCAGATAACGAGAGATCCTGCAATAAAGCGCGAACTAAACGCCAAACAAGCCGCTCTTAAAAACGCTATCAGCGCGTACCGCAATACCGAATGGAACGAGCACGTCGAACGAACCATCCAAAGGCAAGGCCACGCGTTCAGCATCGCAAGCGCCCTCACCAAGCGGAAACCACCAGCCTGCCCGCTTCAAGCCCCCGATGGACGGAAATACGACGACCGGGAAAAAGCCGGCATATTCGCCCACACGTTACGCGAAAACTTTACGCCCCACCCCGCCACGGACGTCAACCATACACAAGCGGTGGAAACTGAACACCTCAGAATCCGAACGCTGCCCACGACCAACAACATACCCCTAACCTCGCCGTCCGAAGTCAGGGATATGATACTTCAACAAAAACCGCGAAAAGCCCCGAGGCACGACGACATCACATACAAGGCCCTACAAAACATCACCAGAACAGTGTTAGCCTACATTACCCGGCTATTCAACTCCGCCATCGTACTCAAGCACTTCCCGGTTGCATGGAAGCAAGCGATAGTAATTATGCTGCCCAAACCAGGAAAGGTCCTCACCGACCCAAACAACTACCGTCCCATCTCGCTGCTTCCTGCACTGGGAAAAATATTCGAGAGGATACTTCTCGCACGACTGCTGCCGCTTATCAACATCCGACCCGAGCAGTTTGGGTTCCGGAAAAACCACTCCACCACCCAGCAAATTATCGGGCTCGTCGACGCTGTGGCCGAGAACTTCAACAGAGCGAAGTGTACGGTGGCGGCCTCCTTCGAGAACGAAAAGGCCTTCGACAAAGTATGGGTGCAAGGTCTCATATTCAAATTATCGAGAACTCCGAACATCCCGCTGGACTTCGTTCATCTCATCGACCACTACCTGACCGACCGTACCTTCAAAGTTCGAGTAGGCAACACATTTTCGGACGCCGAATCAGCACGAGCAGGAGTACCGCAGGGCGGCTGCCTGTCGCCCGTGCTGTTCAGCATCTACATCAACGACGTCCCGGTCGGTCCGGACGTCAAAATAGCCCTGTACGCCGACGATCTACTAATTCACGGCAACCATAGGCTACCCAACATCGCCGTACGACGAACACAGGAATCCATCGATACCATCATCAATTGGGCGAGCCGCTGGCGGCTCAAATTCAACCCCGCTAAAACTGAGGCTGTGATATTCACCAACAAAAAATTTTACCAGGACTACAACAAATTAAACGTCGCCGGTCAAGACATCCAATGGTCTCCCTCCATCCGATACCTGGGCGTAACAATAGACAGAAAACTGACCTTCAACCGACACGCGGACGAAGTATCCACCAAAGCTCGGGGAAGAAGAGCGCATCTCTACCCTCTACTCAGCAACAGCGCCCTTACCGTGAAGACTAAACTCGCGATCTACAAGACGTGCGTGCGCCCCATCATGACGTACGCTTCAGCAGGCTGGAAGACGTACGTCGGAAAATCCTACGCGAAAAAGATGGAAGCGGTGCAATCCATCGCCTTACGGACCATCTGCAGGGCAGATTGGTTCGTAAGGAACGAAGACATCCGGCAGGCCCTGGACATACCAACCCTATCCGACCACATCCGCTCGCTGGCCGAGAAGGTCTTCGAAAAACTAGACAAATCAGACGTCGACCACATCAGGAACCTCGCACCTGTGGCGGGCACACAGGAGCGAAAAAAGAAGCGGCCAAGGAGGGTGCTGCAGGAAAACGAATAATCCTCAACCACTCTTGTTCCCACCAACCGCGTCAGCAAGAGGTGACGCAGACCGTTGGAACCCTTGCCTAACAATCCTCACTGGTGGAACAGAGATGGAAATAGGACATCGCTCCAAGAGCAACACGCACACCCTCATAAACAACAAAAGAGGTAACAAGACGTCATGAACTACAACCAGCAAGCAGTAAAAGCTAAACAGCTAGGGCTGCCGAAATATGGATGGCCTGCGGCCATCCAGCTCAACAAACGAAGGGCTCTCTACCATGAGTACTGACAATAACCGATCAAAAGACAAGTCATGACATAACATAAATAACAGAGTAACCAACGGCAAACTCGCACGCATACACAAAATATACACAATTTATGTAGGCGTTGACAGCTGACATATTTGCACTGGCATAACAAAGACTGACACAAAACCAATATTCGGTCACTACATGACAGGGATCGACTAAACGAATTGATTAGCAATATTGGCAAGATGGCTCCCCTCGAAGACACAAAAAACAACAGTACATAAAATATATATCTCTGCGTATGTCAGTTCTGAACTTTAGCCAGCCTCTGCTACGTCAAATCGAGATATTAAATATCGGTATCAAATATCAATATCAAATATAGCACAGTAAATATTCGAAACCAGTCACCCCGCCAAATATTAATAATCATAATGACATAATCACCCGGTTCAAATAAATAGTAGGAGCATACATTTTAGTACAATCACATTACAACAATACAAAGGAACATGTCGTGACAAACATTGGTATCAAGTCATTAATTCACAATGCCAAGTGCAATATGTAACAATCAACCACCTAACGTACGTCACTCGCCCCCAGATGAGGCACCCTGTAAATACACAGTAACATAATCAGGTAAACAAAAGCGAAATGTGCTGCAATAAATTCAATTATAAATTAAAATGTAGTTCTGCATACTTGTATTGGGTATCGCCCCTAAGGGAACATACAGCATCTAAATATAAACAAAAATACGTAAATCGATCAGTAATTACCCAGTAGGCCCAGTATAATTAAAACTGCAATTTGTCTCTGGAATGTGTTATAAATGGCAATAATCAATGCGGTACGAGAATAAAGTTATATTGGCAAATAATTGGACACGATCATATCGTTATTAGAGGGATGCAATAGACGTAGAGATAAATAAAACGAGTACATCACCTTTGTAATTGTCGAAGGTGCACTCACTATTCGCAACGTAAAGATTTACTTCTGCTCTCAACAAAAGCACACATACTTCTGTCTAAATTTCCCCTTTGTAGGCAAATCCTAGACGAAAAAAATGTTAATATCGAACGTGCCCCGAGACGGGTCGATACGGATCATTAAGTTTTCTCGCATAGCTCGCCTAGCGTAATATTTGACACTTTTATTGTAAATCATGGCCCATTTCAATGTAGAGCAGAGAAGAAAAAAAACACGTGTTCCACGAAAACGAAACAAAGCGCAATCTTGACCTTTTTCGTCGCGTCAGGCTCGGATTCGGGAATATTTAAATCGAATTTTCGAGGGCTAATTCGGTTCCATCACAATATTCAGACGCCATCTTTAATTTCTTAAACATTATTTTTTTCTTTTGATTACAGGTGTCAATACGAATTGATTGACACCCCAATCACTAAAATCGGTGCAACTGTCTTGGGTCTACAAATTTTTGAAATTATGCAGTCGCCATTTTAGAAAAGGTCCGCCATTTTGAATTACAGTGGGTAAAATTTTCATTTCCTCGGATGAAATCATTCATTGGTCCCTAATTACTGGGAAAAGCGGCTTGCTTTCTGCAAAAATGCAGTTTCATTTTGTTAAGCCCTATGACTATTGAGGCGGTACGTTCCTGTAAAAGTAGGGTTAACTCATTCATTCACAAATAGTGCTGGCGGTACACGACGATTTTCATAGGAATGGTGCATTTAATGATGCAAGCATACCACTTTGCATAATTGTAGTATGGACCTTAAAAAATGATTTGACCCGTAGTTCCTGAAATTTCATCCCTTAGGATTGAAATTTCAGGGTGGGGGTTCAAGTTTCATGTGAAAAATGTTGAAAAATGTAAATTTAGCCACCAAGGCCTGTTTGTAGTCACCGCTGCAAGATTCTAATCTGTTGAACGCAATGCAATGGTCAGAATTTCCGACCACCGGAAGTCATGATAGACCCCCATTTTTAAAAATGACCGCCAAAAAGTGAAACTTAATGCTGAGCCCAAATGTTGGAGTGTTGGGTATCATTTCAAATGTTTTTGAGGTCTCTGAATACGTCTGTTACCACAAAAATACGAATAAACACACTATATAGCCTTTCGGCCGCGATATAGAGAAATATCGAATAGGCAATGGATGGTAAGTTTTATGAAAATAGGATGTGGCTAGGCAAGTTTCAAGTTTTCGAATTAATGATAACATAAAGGGTTTTTCATTAAGAGCGCTCGAACTTTGAAATGAAATAAAACAACCTGTTTAAGGGATATTACCACAATCTTTATAATATTTTAAAGGATATTCGATGACATTATTTATGGAAAATAATTTCAGTCAAATGGCCCCCTCGACTCCGCTGTAGACGTTGCATTCTGGTGGGCCAATTTTGGACATCTTCACTTAAACTGGGCTGAATTTCAGGAAGAAAGCGAGTTATACTGGTCTTTAGGGCAGCAATTGACAGTGGTTGGTCTCCATAGACTAGGGAGCTGACAACCCAAGTCTCAGCGCAAAATTCTCCACGTTGACGTCCCAGAAAGACCCAGTTCTTGCGCACTACGCAGAATGGGCTACCTGGGGTTTTCTCGCACACTGTCTCGAACGGCAATAGTATTCTCCAACGATCTTGCGTTTCTTTGACGTATACAGGAACTGCTTCATTAATTACTGATCCAGTTGTCTCAAATTTTTTACTTTGCAGGACGGCCATGAACGCCATAAATTGGACGCAACGCACAGAACGTTAGGTGAACGGAGCACTGATTTCGGTAATCAATTTTAACCATTTCTACGCATTGTTGAAGCGTGTAGCGTTCCATGGTGAAATGACAGGACTAAATATGTACTCATACCAATTTTGACAGCTATCGCTTTAGCAAACCCTTTATTAAGGTAGATATGTATTGATTTTAATGTAAATTAACTTCTATTTGTGGACATGTGCATGTCGGTGCTAATCATATCGACATATCCTCAATATCTTGGTCGGGGTCAATTTCTGTCTGGTTAGAACATTGCCCTTTGCACTTTCTGCACGTCAAGATACACGGCAGTTGGTATCGGCGGCAACAGCATCGCTGCGTCTCGCAGCCCGTTGTGCAGCCGCATTTATCCAAAACTCTGCAAGAACTCCAGATCTGCTTGGACGAAACGCTCTTCGTCTACATGGTTCCACCAGCCTACACGGTGTTCCGTGCAGCCATAAGGAGGAAGCTGATGGCCGCATCATCCTGCACACCAAGGATATGGTGGTCCATGGCGCAGAACGTGTTGTGATCCGGAGCACTGACACCGATGTTCTGATCCTGGCGATTTCGTTCTTCTTCGAACTGAAAGAGAAAGGGCTCAAAAAACTATATGTTCTCTTTGGATCTGGACTCCATCGTCGCTACATCAGTCTGCATGGTATTGCTCAGTGTCTCGGGGCGGCGAAATCAGTCGCATTGAGAGGTTTCCATGCGTACACCGGCTGCGACACGGTGTCTTTCTTTGGATCCATAGGTGCATTCGGCAGGCTTGCTTGGCCACTAGATGAAGAACCTGACGCCGAGATCATGCAAGCTTTGGGAAGGTTGACTGTATCTTTGTACGGTGTGCGGGATGGCTCATGTACTAGTGTTGATCAGGCGCTAAAACACCTTTTTGCTACACAGCATAAGCACGTAGGCGCTATCCCTTCAAGTCGTGGTGCCCTGGTGCAACACGTCAAACGGTCTGCGTACCAGGCAGGCCACATCTGGAGCAGGCTGCAGTCCCCCAACACCAGCAATGTGGGGCTGGACTAAGGAGAAGGACCAGTGGAAACCGCTCTGAACACTTGACCCCGAGATCTGGAGTTCTTGCAGAGCTTTGGATAAATGCGGCATATGTCGATATGATTAGCACCGACATGCACATGTCCACAAATAGAAATTAATTTGCATTAAAATCAATACATACCTTAATAAGTTATCATTAATTCGAAAACTTGAAACTTGCCTAGCCACATCCTATTTTCATAAAACTTGCCATCCATTGCCTATTCGATATTTCTCTATATCGTATAGGGTGTGTTTATTCGTATTTTTGTGGCAACGGACGTATTCAGAGACCTCAAAAACATTTGAAATGATACCCAACACTCCAACATTTGGGCTCAGCATTAAGTTTCACTTTTTGGCGGTCATTTTTAAAAATGGGGGTCTATCATGACTTCCGGTGGTCGGAAATTCTGACCATTGCATTGCGTTCAACAGATTAGAATCTTGCAGCGGTGACTACAAACAGGCCTTGGTGGCTAAATTTACATTTTTCAACATTTTTCACATGAAACTTGAACCCCCGCCCTGAAATTCCAATCCTAAGGGATGAAATTTCAGGAACTACGGGTCAAATCATTATTTAAGGTCCATACAACAATTATGCAAAGCGATATGCTAGCATCATTAAATGCACCATTTTTTTGTGTACCGCGGGCACTAAAAAATTCACTGCATAGAAAAGAAAATCTGTCTTTATTACGTTAGTCAAAAATCAAAATGTTTACTCTAAAACCGCCGAATACAGAAAGAAACTTAATTCTTGTTTCATAAATTAGTATACAATAGGGAGAATTCACATTTTTAGGTTTTCCTACAAATTGGTTCATTTCATTAATACATACAGCATTTTTCAACAAATCGAAAAAAAATTATTAACTAATTTAAGAGGCAGTTTCTAATCGCTAACCGCGAGAGGTTAGAAAACGTACCCTGGAGCGAGACTTTACAATAACACAACTACAATGCAATAGTCTACGACGGGGCGAACAACAAAGATGATAAACTACAACGCGATAATGCTTACTGGTTTATAAATATCTTGTCTAAGTATTGTTAATGTGCACTAGGATTCAGAGTGCAGTCTTGTCCTCGCGCCGGGGCGTCGGGCTGGGTTGTTTTCACCCTGGTTTCAGCGTGAGCCTGTTGGCTTTGGCTGTTGCAACTGATTAAGGCTTCACTTTCTCTCCGTTAGTTCAGGATACTCCTGGGCCGCTTTTTGATGGTTTGTCGAGTACCGGATATGAGAGCGACTGCTTGGATGTGGTCTGCGTCTGAGTTGTCAATGTAGCTGTATGTTTTTTTCCGCCAGCTGTCTCACGTGGTCTCTCAAGGTGGAGATGGTTAGGTCCACCTTTAGCGTCTCGTTCCGCACAAACCATGGTGCTCTGACGATGGTTCGCAAGGTCTTTGACTGTGCCGCTTCTAGTTTCCTCGCGTTCGTGTCCGATACGTACGTCATCCAACCAGCAGATGTGTACGTTAGGACCGGCCCTATGTAGCTCTTGTATAGCGTAATCTTAGTGTTCAGCGGTAGCGCTTCTGCTGCCAGCAGCGGGTATAGGGCCATTCTCGCGTTGCGGCTCTTGTTGATGGTGGTTTCCACGTGCTTGTTAAACGTTAGCCGCCTGTCGAGGGTTACGCCAAGGTACGTGATGTATGGCTGCAAATCTAGGTCGTGGCCGGAGATCCTGATCTTTGGTAGCCGGTTGTAAAGGCGGTTTCCGAATATGATGGCTTGGGTCTTCTGTGGATTGAATTTGAGCCGCCAGCGGTCGGTCCACAGAAGCAGTTCCCTGATCGCCGCTTGTACCTTCCGGATGGATGGTTGCCGTATATCAGGAGGTCGTCGGCGTAGAGCGCGTAATTAACGTTAGGTGGCTTGGGCGCGTCGTTTATTAATGTGTTGAAGAGGATAAACATCCTCCCTGCGGGACGCTAGCGTCTGCAGTTTTTCTTTGTGAGAGGTGATCCTGCACTCTCACTTTGAATGTTCTTCCGTCGAGGTAGCTGTGCAGCAGTTGGATGGTTGCCGGTGGTATATCCTGCGTTCGGTGTAGTTTGACCAGCAAACCCACTTTCCACACTTTGTCGAAGGCCCTTTCGTTGTCCAGCGAAAGGGCGACTGAAGTTTTTCCCTTGTCGGCGGCTTCGGCGACTTGGTCTATCAGTTTTATAATTTGTAGCGTGGTTGAATGTCCGGATCTGAATCCGAACTGCTCGTCGCGCATCGTGATCCTCGGGAGTAGTCTCGCCAGCAAGGCTCTCTCGAAGATTTTGGCCATGGTGGGAAGAAGTGATATCGGCCTAGCTGCTGGGATTTGTCAGGTTTTTCCCGGGTTTCGGCAGCATGATTATGACGGACTCCTTCCATGACTCCGGAAAGTGTTTGATGTACAGGATGGCGTTATATATTCTTGTGAGGCAAGCCAGCGTTGTCCTGGTCATGTTTTGGAGAGCGCGGTACGAGATTTGGTCATCCCCTGGAGCCCTTCTGGGGTGTTGTTGTAAGATTATCTGCTTAATTTCTTTGGGGGACATGTAGTTTAGCTCGTTCGGGTCTGGCATCTCTAGTATCTGTCGCATTTCTTCCTCAACTTGACGGTTGTGTTCCTCGTCCGCGGCTGGGTATGGGCTAAACACCTGTTGTAGCGTTGAGGCGAAGACTTCTACTTTTTCGGCGGCGTCGTATTTGTCCCCGTCGGGAGTCGTCAGAGGGTAGGCGGGTGGTTTCTTCTTTGTGAGAACTTTGCCGATTGTAAAGACGTGGCCGGTTTTTTCCAGGGTGCTGTCAATGTGGGCTGCTCACTCTCCATTGTTGTGCTGTCGAAGTTCCTCCTTTAGGGCTGCCTGTTTGGCGTTCACTTGCCGTATGACAGCAGGGTCCCTGGTAATTTGCCAGAGCCGTACCAGGCGTCTTTTCTCCCTGATCTCGTCTCTCAGGTATTGTGGTGTTCTTTTGCCTTGTTTGAACGGCTTCGTTTTTGTGTTGTCATTGAACGCTGTTTTAAGAGCCTCCGTCAGCGTTCGCACACCTTCTTCTAGCTCTTCTGGGTTTCTAATCGTGGGATTGCCTGTGGTGATGGTACGCTGGAGCTATTCGTTGTACTTTTTCCAGTTCGTCGTGGTTTTCTTATTGACTCGTGCCGCACTCGCCGGGTTTGCGTGTACCGTCATGATGATTGGCAGATGGTCGGAGGCTCCACTGTATATCGCTTCGATTTCGTATGGGAACGGTAGGGCTTGTAGCACCGTGACATCTATTATGTCGGGTTCGTGGTTAAGGTTGTAGGGGATGTGGGTGGGGTTGTTCGGGCCCACTAATTCGAACGTTCGTTGTGAATGCAGTTGGAGTGTGTTGCCGGCTGGGTTGGTGGATCTGGAACCCCAGTTCGGGTGTTTGGCGTTCAGATCGCCTGCCATTATTGTGGGATCTTTCAGTGACAGGATGTCGTCGATGTCTTCCATCCTGAGCGGAACCCTAGGGCTTCTGGATACTACAACGTTATTGGTAGGTACCCCTTCGATTTTAACTTTCACCCCCGTGGCTTCCATGTTGTTAGGAAGGTTCACGGTTTGATGCATCACTCGCTTGTGTACCATTATCGCCGTACCGCCTCTTGCTGGAGCTCCATTTGTCAACGGCCGGTCTGTTCGGTATACCGTATAGTTTGGCATACTGAACATCGTGTGGCTGGCGAGGGAGGTTTCGCCAATCATGGCTATGTCCACGTTGTTGTCGGACAGGATATGTTGGAGGACGATTTTCTTGTCTCTGACGCCGTTGACGTTCCACTGCAGGATGGTGATTTTTGTCGGGTGTTGGTGACGTTATCCATGACACGGGCGGCAAATGTCGGTAATAGCTACCAGTATTAGCGAGATGGATAGCTCGTCTGCTACTGTATCAGGTCGGTGTGGACCTCGTACCCGAGGAGCTTGATGGTCTGGGCCGGCTGCTTCCTGGCGAAACTGGCGGCGGGTGCCGGACTGCCGGTTCGTTGATGTGTTCCCGCAGGGAAAGTTACGGTTGGTGTTCTTGATTTCGGGACCGTGCCGGTTTTGCCTCTGGTTTGTGAGTGTGTTCCCGTGAGGAGGGGTGTAGCCACGGTGTTCTGATTTTCGGGATCGTGCCGGTTTTTCGGGTTCCTTTTGAGGATATGGCTCCTGTCGGTGCTGCGGTTGCAGTGGCGGGTCTTGCGGTTTCCCCGGTGACGGTTTCGTTGAGTTGTAAGGTTGTGTCCTGTGGTTTGACACCGTTATGTTTCCTGGTGGCGTTCCTCCTCTTCTTGCAAGTGGTGGCCTTCTCCCATCTTTCATCTTCAGAGGAGGATGCGGTGTCACTTGTCGGAGCCGGTGGTTGGGGCCGAAAGCTCGTTGCGGGGGTTGCAAGTAGAGGGACGTGCGTTCGTTCGTGGACACGCTGTTTTTTGTTCAGCTCGGCGGCGTATGCTAATAGTGAAATTAATTAATTATAGACTGTGTTTGTGACTTTATTAAAGTGGTTATTTGTTCAGCTTATAAATGTAAAGGCCGTAGTGGCAAAAAGAATTTCGTTTCAATGGCAAAGATTTGTTTGGTAAATTTTAGAGTAAACCGTCTTTTTCATAATTTTTACACTTTCCGTTATTATTCAGTACTTGGCTTTACATATTATGATATGTAGCAAAATACGTTGTTAGTAGTTTTCATCATTTGAAATCGCTTAGTGGAACTTTTCATTGAAAAAATTGGATTAATAGTACTAGCGGTATACCAAACGATACTGCATTTTCTTATACCAAGGTGCCACTTGGTACAGCTGTTCCTTAGAGCCATTTAGACGATTTGGCCCGAAGAACACTTGACATTTTCCGTGTGGGTAGATTTTAGAGGGGGTGGGGGTGATTTATTGTAACATTTTTTAAAAACTAAATATGGCCTAGAGACGAGATCTGGGTGTCGATTTCGTATGATTTTAACCCGAGGAATCCAATGGTAGCGCCACAAATGTAATCCGGATACAGGAAGTTCGTGAAAAGCCGCCATTTTTAGAAAATGACAGACTTTTGATCGAATTATATTTCTAAGGCACACCGGGTCGTGTAAGGTGTCTAGAGTTATGTTTTTGGGGTCAGGGAATTCATTTATGATAACAAAAATAACCTACTGGCATCGGAACTGCATGAGAGGCTTCCCTACTGCACTTTTTGAGGACGTCGAACGCGGTGAAACCCAAGATATTCCAATGTTTTAATACCTATATAAATTTGTAATATTTTATTTAATAAAAATACACATTAACAAAACATAAAATATATTAAAACATGGAGTAAAAAATTTATAAGCCTATGAAGGATCACCAAGTACATCGCTGACCTCCTCTGAGATTGCGTTATCGCACCACTGAAAGGGAATTTCACATACCGGGTGAATATTTTAAAACCGAACGTAGGAAAGTAACATGCGAAAAACGTTTTTTGCCGATCGTTTCTCCCGATGTTAACTTAGAGGGTTTGTAATGACACCAATCAAAAGAAGATTTTTTTTTCATCCAATGATATACGAATTAGCTTATTTTCAGGTGTATTTCTCATTGATTTTATCAAAAATTCGGCAATAAATCCAATTAGCAAAATCACGTTAAGCCATGGAGATTTCCTAACGAATTGAAATAGGTTTTCACATTCACGGAAAACAAATATCGCGTACTAGAGAAAATATTTCCGCTGTAAACGTTGTTTATTATAAATACTTTTTTCTCAGTGAACCGCATTTTACAAAAAAATTAATGCCAGGTGTCATAAATTGATATTGATTTCGACGTTTGAATCTGCTTTTTGTCTTAGTCATGGCTAAACATAATTTGGGAAGTGGATTTCTGGAGTTTTTGATAATAGAGTGAGAAATACACCTGAAAATGAACTAATACGTATATCATTAGACGAGGAAAAAAATCTTCTTTCGATTGGTGTCATGATCAACCCTCTAAGTTAACATGGGGAGCAACTATCTACAAAAACCCCTTTTCCTATGTTAATTCCCTATGTTCGTTTGGGAATATTCACCCGGTATAAATATTAAAGGTTCGGTAGTAAATTAGGTATATCCGAAGGTATACAATATTCTTACCCTTTGTTTGAGCAATCTCACATACCTTTTTGGCATGCAGGGGAACATGGCAATCCGTGTCGCCGGCAGTTGCACCGAAGGGTCTCGCAGCCACACCTGTCCAGAGCACGGGCTGCCTTCCATACTTGTGGCAGCTTGGACCACAGAACCTGCCAGCCTTTGGCTTCAAGATTCCATCCCCATCCTTCTGGACTTGTAGAGCTTCTCATCACTTGGTTTGCACATCCCCAGATATGGCCAGCGACATACGCCGCCCTCCTTATGTGCTCCTCCACCTCTTGCTGCGGCGACACGGATTACCATGTTCCCCGGCATGCCAAAAATGTATGGGAGATTGCTCAAACAAAGGGTAAGAATATTGTATAAGTACTTTCGATATAATTTACTACCGAACCTTTAATATTTATATGTAAAATTCCTTTTCAGTGCTGATAACGCAGTCTCAGAGGAGGTCAGCGATGTACTTGGTGATTCTTCAACGGCTTATACATTTTTTACCCCATGTTTTAATATATCTTATGTTTTGTTAATGTGTATTTTTATTAAATAAAATAATATAAGTTTATATATTAAAACTTTGGAATATCTTGAGTTTCACCGCGTGCGACGTCTTCAAAAAGTGCAGTAGGGATATTATTTCATTTCATACCTTATCGCTTACGGAATCATGTTTTGTTTATTAAGATGAGAAGGTATTCAATCGTTAAACATTTGTGTTGAAGGTGTAGGTGCTATGATTATGATGTCACTATCCATATTCGTTTACCTACGTCTATGAAAAGCGAAATAACCTTTGGTACTACAATCTCAAACGTCATTTTGACAACATATGACGCAAACGGGTTTCCCTTACCTCTTACGGATTTACGTTACCGCTTATTTCTTATTTCGTACCTCATACCGTTACGGAACTCTGAATCGGCCTTAAGGGTTATTTGTGTTTTACATACGGCGTTGTACGGTTATTATTTCCAATGCCTCCGATAGTTGCAAGGATTGTGAAATCTGTGAATTTTTTTATATAAATCCTTGAAAAAGACGAGTTTCTATAAAACTGGAGACGGGGAACGTAAAACAAAGCAAAAACAGGAACACAAGGAGCAAAGTGATTAACAAAAATGACGTGAAGCCCAAACTGTCAAAACAGTACCATTGGGTGCGTTCACCAGAACCAAACGTGTTTGCGCTTTGATTACGTTTGCAACCATAAACTGTTTAGGCGCACGTGAACGATAGGGTGCGTTTGCCAGAACCAACTGTTTGCAAACCGTTTGCGCTTTTTACATAAGTACGTTTACTGAACGCGTTGCTAGTTGTTAAACTGTTTGCAAGCGGACGCCATTTTTTGAATCGCAATTTAAACTCGCTGAAAATCACAAACATGTTTGTAAGGCAAGCATATTTATTGGTTGCGTTCACCAGAACCAACTGTTTGCAAACCGTTTGCGCTTATTACATAAGCATATTTACTGAACGCATTGCAAATTGTCAAACTGTTTGCAAGCGGTCGCCATTTTTTTAATCATAATTCAAACTCGCTGAAAATCACAAACATGTTGATCAGGCATGCGCATTTGTCCTAAGCGCACAATTTGCCTGGAAACCACACGTCAAATTTAATTTGAGTGAAATTTGAGAAAACCGTTTTGTATTCTTTTTGTAGATTTCAATAAAAATATGGCAACCTTTCTACAGTTTAAATACATCCTGCTATACGAGATGAATTGAATTGTCCTATAGAAAATCAAGATGGGAGTATTAAATGCGTATTCACTGGATCCTTGAGTAAATGGTTATAGTTGGTTATAGGTTATAGTGTTGCAAGGCAGAGTTTGATGGCCAGCAATCTACTAGAAGACGTTTTTTTTGGAGCCTTCATAAACCGCATATGAAGGGGTCAGTACAAGTCCAAATGAAATCGAAAGCACTCAGCCAGTATAGAGATACTTGTGTTAATCATTAGTATACGAATAATGTACCCTAATTAGATTCGAAGAGAAGTTTGGTGTGGAACGATTTCACTACAAAGTTATTAGGTACTCGCCGAGTATTTCAAATTTGACATTCGAGATCCAAAAAGGAAAAAAAATATTTGGTCAGAAATGTAAGACGTGTTTCAAGAAAAAGGGCATGATGTGTTACATGAAGACTTGAATCGGAAATTTCGGGATAATTATGAAACCACAATAAAAAGAAAACTGGTTGTGGTAGGCTGAAGTAATACTGTTAAAATATCTTCTTTTTTGTCTGGCAACTTTGTCGTGGGCAGTGTACGTTCGCAGTTTCTTGCGTTTTTACGGATTAACAGCACCATTTATTGATAGGAAAAAGCTCTAGGTATCAAATGACACAAAAAGTAAAAATGACTTCCATAAGAAAAAACAAAGCTGATGATGGTTAACCGGAGACGAAACGTCAGACTAAAAATTTAAAACTAGCATCTTGTATATGGAAAAAAGTGGTCACAATTATGTGCCGTTTATTATGAAATATCTTTTTAAATAACTTAGGTAACAAATAAAAACGATTTTGTAAAATGTCATTTTTTTTCTGGATATCTCCGAAAGTAGTCGGAATTTTTTCAGTTTCAAAACGACATTTTGTTAAGTATCAAACTACTCAACCTTGCCAACCTCTATTTCTTACAGTTCCCGAGATCCCCATGGTGGCCCTCGAATCTGAATCAGCCTGTATACATGGAATGCTCCCTTCTTCATTCATAATTAAATTATTCGATTTATCTCTTACAGCTTTAAAGCGCATTGTGCAATGTGCAATTATACAATTTTTGGTCGTGATGTATAGGTACTAGTAATTTAAGCTGAATTTATAGTTCCGTACCCGCAACGCCGTACCGTAACGTTTGGAATTAAACCCTACTTGTTGCGTGTGAACATTTATAGTTCGCGTTAACGTTGCGTTAGAACGGCTACGGTACGTAGGGAATGCCCAAATTTTATTTCTTACGGTAAATCGTGCTAACGCGCTTGTCTTCGGTAGTACTCGGATAATTCAAACAGTTGAGTTTATCCTGACGTTCGTTTCGTTTATTTACAATAATTATTGACACTTTGTTGGTTATTATTATTTTGAAATGCACGTTACTCTTACTGACAGATGACATAAGTTCGTGGCGCAAGCTCATCTCTTACCACTACGGTAACGTAAGATTTTACGGTTCCGTTTTTACGTTCTTACGGCTACGGAACTATAAATCCGGCTTTACTCCAATTTCACGCATAAACCTATATGCCGATGGTTTAAACAAATATGCGTGCCTTACAAACATGTTTGTGATTTTCAGCGAATTTAAATTGCGATTCAAAAAATGGCGTCCGCTTGCAAACAGTTTAACAACCATCGACGCGTTCAGTAAACGTACCTATGTAAAAAGCGCAAACGGTTTGCAAACAGTTGGTTCTGGCAAACGCACCCTATCGTTCACCTGCGCCTAAACAGTTTGTGTTTGCAAACGTAATCAAAGCGCAAACACGTTTGGTTCTGGTGAACGCACCCATTTACACCATCGGCATATAGGTTTATGCACGAAATGGAGTAAATTAATAGTACCATAGAATTGTATTTACTCTATGCTAGTACCAATACATCACGACCATAGATTGTATAATTGCACATTGCGCTTTAAAGTTGTAAGAGTAAAATTGAATAATTTAATTATGAATGAAGATGGGAGCATTCCATGTATACAGGCAAATTTGAGGACCACCATGGGGATCTCGGGAACTGTAAGAAATAGAGGTAGGAATAATTTGGCAAAGTACCTTGGTGACAAATTGTCAGTTCTCTTGAAAGTATTACCTACCCGTCCGTTTAAAATAACTTTTTAAACAAGAGTTATAATCATTTGAAGATTGGGGCTTCGGGTTAGAAAGTGCCCCCCCCCCCACTAGTGAGTAGGTAATCTAATTTCGCATGTAGTTAATTGAAAATGTCACAAATAACAAAAAAATAACGATTTAAGTCGAATTAAGGTTAAAACAAACGGTTTTCTTTTCTGGTGCGATCCGTATTGTTGAACGGCACAAGATAAACCCATTTACTTAATACTTTTGCTTAACCACTTTGCTTTGACACGAGCTAATCAGAATTAATCACATAACCTGTCTTTTTTAATGTCAGCACGCTACACCAACGTTCAATAGTGCACTATATTAGTACAAATTAACTTATAGGTAGTTTACTAACGTCGTTATAGGGTTTAGTAAAAAGTAATAAGAGACGCAACATGATCAATTTATATGAGGCTTGTGCGGGCACCGACAAATATGCGCCCATTGAAATAAAAGACAATGTTTGTGATGTGATCCACGATAGGTCTGCCAAATAAACAGCTGATGGAAATAAAACAATTCATTTTTAGTGCGCTTTTTGCATCCGTTTTACCTTTTTGTTACTGTCGTGGGTGTCCACATGATTCAAGACGCGAAACGTACAGTTTTTCCGATTTCCAGCAGAAAATAAACAATTTTACAAGTAGAAAAAGATGTGCAGGTAAGATCTATGAAACCCAAACCCCTATTTGTATTGTACTCCAAATGATAGGTCAGAAAATAATAAATACTCTTCTCTAAAAATGCTTATTACTTTTTACTCACCTTGTACAATATTAATGTATAAGAGGCAATCGAGATCGAAGGCGAGGCATTTTAGTGATGGTAACAAAATGTTGGGTCCTACCACTACCATATTCCCATGGAATAAAAAGGTTACGTGGAAATTTATTTATCCAGAAACTTATAAAAGGTGTGTACTAAAAATATTTGAAGTGTTTTAGATTTACAGTGAGTAACACGACAATGTAAAACATTATCGTCACATATTTATATATGCTACTTGAATTTTAGTACCTGGGCCTAATGATTAATATGACTAGTAGAGCTTCAAAGACTTCCAAAATGGTAGAATTGTACTGGATTGCACGGAAATGGTTTACGCGAAAAGTATAGCATGTAGAGAGGGCTGTAGATAGAGTAATACAATTTGGATTTTATGATGTCTCATTTGAGAGAGCATTTCACTGTATTGTTCAAACTTGTGCACCACTAATTAGATTTACAGTACCTACGCTGTACTTAAAGAATAAGAAAAATGTTTACCATCATAAGAAGAAGCTCTTATATTTAATGAAAAGCATGGTGTTACCTTTTCACATTTGAACTATCATCAAATACGAATTTTTGCTCATTCTTAATTCATTTAGTGTTCTATGACCAAATGGACATTTTATTTCTGTAATCTACGACGGTGTCATTATGACCGATTTAGCATGTCCACTTGGATTTCATAAGGCTTTCTTCAGACACACAGTTAATCCTGCAGGGTTCTGTCTGAACGATTGGAACATGTTCATGTAAATAACATCTTCTTGAGAATCGCGCGATTACCGCCGTGTCGGAACGAAGCCTAAATTTGCCATCGCGAAAGCCAAAATTGACAAACGCGTTTTATTATTTATTTATTTTTTATATATATATCCCTTTCTTGTTCTGGGCCCTCAGCAGGCTTGATCATATCGAACTTGTGTCATTAATAATTAGTATCTGCTCCCACGAAGCCATAAGGAGAACACCTAAAAACCCACAGTCATATTCTGGTTAGAATTAGTTTTACGACAGTTTGCTTCATGATTTGGACCATGGTACAATAAGACAAGGTATGCCTATACGTGACGTCATTGGGATAACTTGGCTCTACCGTTCAATAAAGTAATGTGGTTTGTGTAGTCCTACCAGTTAATAAAAGTGTATCGCCTTTACGAATGTGATAAGATTTGTTCAATCCATGTCAACTGCGTCAAGTTTCTCACATTAAACTTACGAAGTATCAATTATTGCATGTTATCAATACAAATATTTAAAGTTACAATAAAATATGTAAGTAAAAAAGTAAAAATTATATTAGCGTTTTCAAATAAGGACGAGACCTCTAGCGGCAATTAAAAAAACTTAAAAGGCTAATTAAATTTCTGAAATAAGTATATTAAGTGGTACGTTTAACTTCTCTGTTGCCTTATATTTATATCTAAATGCATTCCGAGATGCATTCAGTATGATTACTCAATTAAAATTAATTGAGTAATTGCAATGGCATTTCTAATTCAAGTATGAAGTGTATGTCATTTTCAGACTTGGCGGTGATTCTTGTGACATCATTGGGATAAAAACGTCATCTGCGTTTAGTTATAGGCATACCTTGTCTTATTGTACCATGATTTGGACGTACACTTTTTTGAAAACTTATGTGACAGTTTAACTCATATTATATACAAAATCGCATAAGCCGCAGTGCAATAATTACTATGACAGCGGCAAGAGTTACCTACAACTTTTACAGCGTCAAATGCTGTAGTGGTTTTTTAACTTTTCTAATCAATTATCGTATTATCCGTGTCAAGCTAAACATTCTCGTCTAATTGCTAGGCAACCGATTTTCATTAAATGACCAAAATTTGCTCGGTAAAATACAAATATGGAGAAAGTTGATGTAATTTACTTGAAACTCACAAGTGATAAAAATTGTGTTTTAGTACCATCAGAAAACTGAGGAAAAATTACTAAGGGTTTCTTCGACTATTTTTTGATTAATTGATTGATTAATAATATAATAATAATAATAATATATTAGATTAAAAGGAGACACACCAATTAATCAAGTCAGTCATAGAGCTTGCAATGAATAACATATTCTTCTAGTGAATAAGGGGTACAATCAATGAGCAAACGTCTCACAGCTTTTTTAAATAAATGATACGATGTAATCGTTTTGATGTTAGAGGGTAAAACATTGAATAAAGTAGTACCTTTATACAGAACACCTTTTTGATATAAGGCACTACTATGTTTTTGAACCTTAAGTAAACAGTTTCGTAAAGGGTATTTGTGATTTGCAACGTCGGTTGTAAAGTAACATCGATTACAGTATACGAAGCAGAGGATTGTATACACATAAATACCATACAAGGTCGGCATACCTTGTTCTTTGAAAATTGGTTTGCAACTGTCTCGGTACATTGCATTGTATATAATTCTAATCGCTCTTTTTTGTAATAAAAATATTCTGGCTAACCGATTGATTCCACTACCTCCCCAGAACATAATTCCGTATTTAAGAGTGGAATAAAAATATCCATAGTACATATTTTTTAGTATGTCTGTGCTACAATGCGATGAAGCTACTTTGAGTGCATAACATAGTTTAGATAACTTAGAACAAAGGAAGTCGATCTGTGTAGACCAATTTAACAATTGATCAAAATACAAACCTAATAATTTGCAATTATCAGTTGCGTTGACAAGTAACTCGTTAAGCGGTAGTGCTTCTATGGAACCGATTTTAGAACGTAGAGATCGAAACAGTATAAAAGCTGTTTTCTCTTTATTGACCTTAAGTCCGTTTAATTCTGCCCAGTCTAAAATTGTTTTGTATAATGCACATAGTTTATGTCTAATATGTTCTATAGTAGTACCTGTAACTAGGAAGTTAGAGTCGTCAGCATAAGATACAATGGTGGTGTTGTTATCAACCTTTTGAACATAATTATGAAGGTCATTTATGAAAATTAAAAACAAGGTGGGACCAAGTATAGAACCTTGTGGTACCCCACTGTTGATAGGAGATTCATCTGAATATATTTGCACACATTCTTTGGTATGCACAACCTTTTGAGACCTACATGACAAATACGAAGCATACCAGTTTATAGATACACCTCGTATACCATAATTATAAAGTTTCGACAGCAGCAAGTCGTGATTTACGTTATCAAAGGCTTTACTAAGATCAACGAAGAGCCCGGCTGCTAGCCGACCTTCATCTAAAGCTCTCAAAACGGTGTCAGTAAAAATTACAAAAGCTGTGTCTACTGAGCGACCTTTAAGGTATGCATGTTGACTAGTCGCGAACAATTTATATTTGTTAAAGAAATTGATTCACTTCTCGTTCATTGAGCGCTCTAAAACCTTAGAAAGAGCAGATAATAAACTAATCGGTCGATAATTTCCCAACGTGTTTGGATCTCCCTTTTTAAAGAGTGGCACTACAGTAGCCTTTTTTAGTTCTGACGGAAATATGCCAGTTGAAAACGAAAGATTAATAATGTGGACAACAGGTTTGATGATTGTAGTAATAATCTTTTTTAATAAAAAATTAGAAATATGATCATCACTAGTAGAGTGACTGTTATTCAACTTTTTAACAGCCTGCAACACATCGTATTCATTAACCTCAGTTAAGAAGAAAGATTGTTGACATGAAGCAACATACTTGTTAATATAGTCCAGGTGTGAACTGTTAGGCTGAAATGAATCTGAAGTTTTCACAAAATGCTCGTTAAGGTTGTTGCAAATAACACTTACTGGAACCTTATTGCCTTCATTATCAATCAACTCAGGAAATACCTTGCTAATTTCATTCTTACCTTGCAATTTTTTGATAATCGTCCACACAGACTTACCCTTATTCTTAGAGTTAGCAACTATATTATTGTTGTGAGACAATTTAGCTTCTTTTAATTTTTGTTGATATAGCCTATTCCATTGCCTAAATTCTTCTTTATACTTAGAACAATTTAGGGTTAACTTGTACATACTGGATACTTTCAATTTTAAAGACAAGAGCTCAGGAGTAAACCATCCTCTGTCCCGGTTACCCCTTATCCGACGTTTTCTTTTCATAGGAAATGTTTGAAGATACAAATCACAAAAAATTCCATAGAAAATATTTAAGGCTTGATTTGGACAGGTTTGCTGATTGATTTGATCCCACGATACCCGTTGTAAAGCTTCACAGAATCTTACCACATTAACTTCATTGATAGACCTAAAATATTCATAATTAATAACACGTTTCTTACATTCAATAGCAATGGAAACATATTGTGAAAAATGATCTGAAAGAAAACAAGGTACATTAGACATCTTAGATGCAGCACAATGAACCTCGTAACTTAAAAAAACCTTATCAATACAAGTAGCTGCATTGTTTTGAATTCTGGTCGGTTCATTAAAACAAGGTACCATATTATACGATTTAAACATGTCCATAAATTGGTCACTGTTATAACACTTAGCTAAAGTATTTACATTAAAATCCCCGGCGATAACAGGATGCTTATTTTCCATTTTTATAATATCAATAATACGTGACAGTACATTACAGATAAGTTTTAAAGATGCATTTGGTGGACAATATGTTCCAACTAACACATAACACTGATTATCACTTTCAAGTTTGATCTCGCATGCACAACATTCTACTTGATTTGGGATGGAGATATTTTCAATATCTGGCCGCCTCTTGGTTTTCCCGAGCCACGATCTGGATACAAAAATACAACTGCCACCGTGCTTGCCCGTGTGACGACAATAAAACGATTTTAAGGTATAGTCTTGTAGATAAATTTGCTGAAGTTGAATTTCATCTAGCCAATGTTCAGAAAATACCAAAAAATTTGGTTCCAAATCGGTTAATAGTTGATCGAGTTGCATCGTTTTGTTTAAAAGAGACCTAATATTTACATGATAGATAGAAATATAGCCTTTAATTGTCTTAGAAAGTTTGTTTAACACATTAAAATATGAGTAGTCAAGATTAGTGCCGTCATCATTAGACCATTTTTCGGGATCTAGTTGTCGATACGGTGAAAATTTGATTCTTCAGGCTTACTGCTACTTGGTTGAGTGCGTTGCACCTTTGAAAATTGGTAGCGTTTTAATTTCATTCCCTCAGGCCACAGTTGTACGTTAAGTAATTCTTCCAAGGGTAACTCCGTCGTAGAAACGCGAAACGAAGAATTTGTACCTTTTGAATTTAATTTGTGACATTCGAATTTTTTATTTGGCCAACATAAATCCAGATGTTGTAATACGTTATCTGCAGTAACGTCTTTGTCCAATCCTCCTACGTAAATGTGATGCTTTATAGGAGCTATTTTCAGTACATTACTAGTAGCACCATTGGCAGTCATCATACGCTCCTTGGACACCTTCAATTTGTTGCTTATCGATGGGTCGCTATTTCCCTCCTTCAAAACTTCATCTCTTTGGACCTGTTTTGAAAGGGTTTGAGATTTGGTCTTACTTTGAAAAACAGACGAGTATGAACTTTTGTGTGATGTTCCAGCAATAGGTGTCACTGATGGTAATGTAGCATTATTATTATGAACATTACCTTCAACGCTTGCTAATTTTTCTTCTAACATTAATATTTTATGATTAAGTACTTTAATTAGGGCACACTTATCTTTAATAATTATTTTCAATAAGTTATTTTCACTAATTTCCTTAGATATGTCAATGTTTGAGAAAGATAATTCAAGGCTGTCGCCACTAGGATCGTTTGCGATTTCACAACAAATAACAGTATCTTTGTCAATAACCGTGATATCGTTTTTTCGTTTTAAAATGCAACTATTATCGATTACTTTTTACAGTTAACGCACTGTACACGTTTATTTACAGCATTATTTGTGCACACTCCGCATTTTTGCTCGCACTGCACTTCTTGCATGACTACACCGGACGCCATCTTGACTACAACACTACGATTTATTTCTTTGTGCCATTTGGCGTAAAATATACATGAATTATAATAATTTAGATGTGTAGATATAAATATATTATACAGGGTGTTTTTTTAAGATAGGCCATACGACAATGTAAAGGCGTTGAGTTATTTAAAATGGCCCATAGGGAAATTGACATTGCATCAATTGTTTCAGTCATAGCTTCCTCGCGAATCATCTGCCACAGTACTGTAGAAAAATCAACAAATTTATTCAAATCAGATATGTTTAAGATTACAAACGGTGCTCGAATTGTTTTCCACCGGCAATCAAACAAAACCCGATACTCGGCACTGAATAGCTCGCGTTACCACTCGGCTACTGTGCACACTCGGCACTCTTGTACAAATTGTACTAAACCTCTCGCCAGGAAAGATTGCCGGTCATAGAACACTTGATCCCGATCTACGATCTATCTTTTTCTAAAGATGTAAGCGACTTCCGGGATAGTATCGTGTCAATGTTGAACAAAAAGACTTTTCGTTCAACATTAGCACGATGCTATTCTGGAAGTCGCTCGCATCTTAAGAAAAACATAGATTGTAGATCGACACAAGGTGTGCTGTGACCGGTAATCTTTCCTGGCGAGAGTTATACATGAACACCTTTTCGGGCGGCGGAATACATGTTGCTGATTCGTTGATGCCGTTTGAAGGATTGAGATCGAGAATTGTCAGTGAAATAACTAAGCGCAAGGCCAAGATTTGAGAACAATTGGTGCAATGTAAATTTCCCTATTGTACCCACTCCTGGGTAATCACTTCCAGCGTGCTCATTAAAATAAAGTATCATAAATGACAATAATTTATTTTCAAATGATTAATACGGCCCAAAAGCATGCTTCCAGACTCTGCATTAAAGTACAAAGTTTGATACAAAAATTAGATATTGTGAAACCTGGATTATCTGACTCATAAATGACTTGCAGAAGTGGAAGTAGGTAGATAGTCTTGCTTGATTATGTACGCAGTAATCAATTGGCCGACTCACCCGTGACAAGTTTAAAGCTGGTTCTTTAAGGGTGATTACTTTTTCAACAGTTGTGGTACCCAAAACAGGTAGCTACGGCTATATCGTGACTGTACATTTGGTGTAGCGGTAGATAAGTTTAAAACCCAGTCGCTAGAAGAAGAGGCTTTGCACTACTTTCGCCGGCTAACGGCCTTAGCGAATCAAATTTTCTTATTATTGACAAAAATTAATTTAATTGCAAATCTGCGCTGGGCGCTGGTCTTGTCAATACGGCATTTAGGAGGCAAGTCCTTTATCTTTCAATGACATTCTATTTCGTATAAATTGGGAAAACCGTAAAACGTAAACAAGTATAAGAATACATCCTGATTTGTATGGAACAAAATATACGTTTTATTGCATATAAATCTCGCCGTTTTCGAAAATTAACTTTAAGTAGTAATACATTGAAATGCTCACTATGGCCCATTTTAAATAACTCAACGCCTTTACTTTGCGTTATGATAGGTATGTACTTTCTATGGTCCATCTGTAAAGAAACACCCTGTATATAAAGAAATAGAGATATCGCGTAAAAGTTAAAAATATGTAAAAGATTTCATCCATACTTTTGGGTGAAATGCACGGCCTTATTATTACAGCGTCATGTCACAAGGATATGATCTGAACTGAAGACTTTATACTACACCTACGCCTAAAGTCGACCGGTTTGCAAATAAGACATAGGTAATATACTATTGAAGCATACCGACGAAAACATACAAAGTTACTTCCTGTCCTGCGTATTAAAATTCCTGATCAATCTGCTCACTTCAAGGCAGAACATAAAAAACTGAAAAGTGAAATTCACCTCGAAATTTACTATAAATCAAATTGTTCCTTTCATCATGAAAGCACTGGATAGGATATGCATTTGATAAAATTTTTTACAAATGTTAAACACATTTTAATGAAACGTGCTCGTGCTTAATCAATCCTTTCTATTTCTGTTGCTTCGCAAAAGCCAAGGATTTATAATCCTTTTGCTCCTGGGTTAATCCTTCTATTAAATCTGTGATACATGATATCTGTAAAGTGTAAACGGTTTGAAATTCTGAATAAGTAAGAGAGAATGTTGTTAATTCTAAACAATAATCTGTATAAAGCTTAGTGTTGGAATTTAAATGGGTGTTTGCCGCATATAACTAGAGTTTACTCGTTTTATTTAATTATGACAACGGACAACTTTAATTGCTCCAACGTTTCAACATTACATATTATCACAGATATTATTGATTACGCTATGTCCTACGTAAACACGGGCGCTGCGGTGCGATAAAACGCACGCACCGCTTGTATTGCGGTGCGTGCGTTTTTAAACATAGGTGGCAAATTTAAGTACGACAGACTGCTAGTTCAAGAACGATGGCTGCGTCGTAAACACGTTCCATTTTACTTCAAGAAAACAGTTTATTGAAACTAAGATTATTAAAGAAACTCAAAAAGAGACTTGAAAATACTCAAAATAGAAAAACCACTCATACGATCTATACAATTATATTAGTTTAGGGTGAGCTACAGCATCCCAACAATGCGTGCGATGCGTCTAACCAACCGCGGGCGAATTTAACGGACTGCGTGTTTACGCTGGACGATTGATTTGATTTGCGTTGTTTTATCGCAAACGTTCCTCACAACGCACGCATCGCATCGCCCGTACCGCACCGCCCGTGATCACGTAGGACATAGCGTTACATTCTATCGTTTGCTCCGTTAAGAAAAATGTCCATGCTCATGCTCTTTACTCATAATCGGGTGCTGACCGAACTGATCTAAATACCGGAGAAACTGAAATAACAGCTGAGCAGAACTATGGAAAAAAATTAATTAAACTGAAATATAAATTAATTATGATAACATATTGTTGTGAGACCTAACCTACACTTCTGGGAATCCCACGATTTCCCTCTAGCTAGCTCAGTTGTAATTAACATGAAAACAAAATTTTTATCCGCATCTCAAGGTCCAGCTGGATTCTGCCACCCTACAGCATTCCAACAATGACATAAATAGGTGGCTTAACCAAATCCTTAAATTACAATATGAAACTTTACCCCCAGATTTAATCAACTTGAAACAAAGTAAGAGACGCCGACAATTACCTCTCCTTGACTCTAATAAACAAAACCTGGATTGCAATGACTGGTTTAATTTCAAACAAAAAATTTGCGTAAATTTCTGTTTTACAACTTTTTACAATTTTAAACAAATAAATGACACACACAAAAAAAAACAAATTACTCAAACATTACAAAAAAAAAACATGACAAAACAAAACACTAACTACTACTTACTTTTAAAATTAGTCCGAATAACGTATTCCGAAAAAAAGAGGTATCCGTACACAATCACGTAAACCAACCACTCAAACACCGACGTCTTCTCTCTTCGGGTACCCACAAATTCAAAACTTCCGTGTTTCCGCAAAATAAAACAAACAGGACGGCGACAAACTTCTTAAACTTCTCAAAAATTCTTCTTAAAACGGCAGACACAAAATTCTAATTAAACCTGGATCCACTACGCAAGAAACTTCCACAAAATTCAAAAAATAACGTAACCGAAGAAGCGCCGGTTGGCTTTTTAACGACCAAAAAGCCCCGCTCTCATCAAAAATTTTCTATTTAAGCCAAAAGCCCTTCTCCTTTCTTCAACATCCCGTCCGCCAATCACGCGAAGCGTCGATTTTTCAAACTTCTTGCTGAACGGCACGTACGCCCGGCAATTCTGCGAAGAACCTTATCTCTACTTCGCGCTATACCTCGTTAACGGCAAATAAAATTTAAAAAGAAATTTACATCGAAAAAAATTCTAGGAATAAAATAAAAACAGAACACTTCTAAGAAATTGAACCAAAACTATAACATGAAATTTACGCCATCCTGTGTCTCAAATTATTAATAACCCCCCCCCGGTTAATTAATTGAACTAAACAAAATTGTCACATCCAGACGCTCTATAATTTCTTTCAAGTTACAACTAAAACAAAATAACACAACAATATTTATAATTAAGGAGAACAAAAAGTTTCAGTTAATAAAGCACACTCTATGCTATTATGTAACAGATTAATTTAACCTAAATTTAACGCTAAAAGGTCCCATTCACATGCGGATATGTACGGCGGATCTGTACGGCGGACATGTACGCGGTACAGATCCGTATCAATTCGTATGTGTGTATCCGCGTGTTCGGCGTACATATCTTGCTCGCCGTCCGTCGATCAGGACGACGAGCACGGACAGCGAGCCCGACAAATACACACGTGTGTAGTCGTTTCATGGATTTGTTTGCCGGACATAGAAACAAAAAATAGGAACTTCTTGAAAATATACATTCCAGAACAAAATGCGCATTTTTTGAGGAACAATTTAAATACTGGTAAAGATTTCCGAGCATATTCTGCCAAGGCTGGTGTGCTTACTTGAAAGCTTCAGGTATAATTTTCCCGAGAAGCTGAGGGGAGATTGCACAACTGAATTGTAGGTCCTCAAAATTCCTTCAAGTTGCTAAGTACTGTATCGTGGCAATTAATCGCTCTCTACTGGTAACTGCCTCATATGGGTATCATTCCTCTCAATAACTGGCCGAACATATTTTAATTAAGTTTCAAATGTCTCATTGTCCATGCGCAAAAAATTGTGCAAATCATGAGGCGTTTCCAAATCTCTAAGTAAAGTCATATGAGAGTACTTTTTTGATTCAAGAACCACTGTTTTGACCACAGTCTCTTCTGTTTCCTATCTTCAAATAAAACTATATATCCTGCAATTATTGTCAGTTTCTTCTTATGATTCATAGCAATTACCACAGCACTCAAAACCACACAACCCAGGGGCTAGCACTACAGAACTGTAGTAGTTTTCAAATTTCACTTTTAAAATATCAGCAAAAGGTAACTGATCGGATTGTATTTGACTAAGTGCTTGTTCACAATGGACATAAGCATAACAAAAACATAACAGATACATAATTCATAATGTTGAATAGTAGCAAACCAACGTATGTGTTCACAATGATTACATAATTTTTATTTTTTTGTAAATGTTTGCGTGTGTTTTATGTCCTACCGAAACGGTACATAAAAAATACATAAAGTTGGGTCGGTTTCAACTTTACGTAGGTTTTATGAAAAATCTAGTGGAATTAGGTGTATTTCTGTTGGGTACAAAGACGCAGCTGTTGGTTTGACATTTCAGTTACTACGTCTAACGCCGATGACATCTCTTCTGCCAACATAATCTGGTTATTTTTAAATTGGTACATAGTTTTTGGCGCATTATTTCATAGTTTGGTGTGGTTTGGTCCTTCGTGTGTTGTTTTTTGATTATATCCAACACGACATGGAAAACGTATAGACGTCGAATTATTAATTAGTTTGGTGCGATTAAAACCCTAATTGTTTAATAAAGGGGACAAAAGATATAAGGTTAATAGGTGATCGAATAATCCTGGTGTATGAAAAAACCATATTCTTCATCATGCAGCTTCATTTCTAGACAAGCTTAAATTCTTAAATTCTCCCCTTTTCTCTCGGTCTCGATTTATAGGTCTGACCCACCAAGGCCGTTTTTGTTTTGTAACAACTTTGTCTCTGTGTCTTCATAACAGTAAAAGCAATAAAACTGTTGAAATTTCCATCTCAGTGGCACACACATATACACCACAAATAATATTGTTATGTTCTTGACGTTTTGATTTGCGCCTACGCAGATAATTATGATCTTACGGTCACTGTGAACACTTTCTCCACCTGCGTAAAATTATGTCTTATGTCAATATTATGTTTTATGTATCTGTTATGTTTTTGTAACGCTTATGTCCATTGTGAACAAGCACTAACAGTTTCACCATTAGTTCGGTGTTGTTCCGCAGTTTTGCTTGTAAAGTTACCCAAAAGATCATTCAAATCTTTAGCACAATTTACGCCTGTATTATATTAAAAAGTAATTTAAACAATTTTTTTATTTCAATACAAAATGTAACAATATTAATTGTGTATACAATAAAATGACTGAAACTGATAGCGACATGGATTGCACTCCGCCAGAGATTATAGAAACGGCAGAACATGCTACCTCAAGATTTGCTCCCTACAAAGTCGCGAGAGGTGAGAAGTAAGAAAGTCAGAACGAATAGGTTATAAGTTAACCTAAAAACTAGAGTGGCATGACACGTGAGGACAAGAAAGCAGAAGTTCTTATACTAGTAGTGAAACTGTGACTGAATCTAAATTCAAATGTAATTTGAAGTAAAGGGGGTTGGAGAAAAAATTTTATGTTTTATTCGTACAAAAAATGCGTTTTCGGGACTCGGAAGGTTGCTGGACTCCGCTAACGCGTCGTCCAGCAACTATCTTCCTCGTCCCGAAAACTGACATTTTTTGTACTAATGAAACAAATAACTATTTTTAATGACTGTTTAATTGGAGTAGGATTAATCGCATTTCCATTTCGATTTCTTAAGTTTCCAAACATATTTTCAAGAAGTTCCTATTTTGTGATTCTATGTCAGGCAAACAAATCCGTGAAAAGACTACACACGTGCGTATTTGTCGGGCTCGCCGTCCGTGCTCGTCGTCCTGATCGACGGATGGCGAGCAAGACATGTACGCCAAACACGCGGATACACACATACGAATTGATACGGATCTGTCCCGCGTACATGTCCGCCGTACAGATCCGCCGTACATATCCGCATGTGAATGGCACCTAGTCGCTTATATCTGGTAGAACCTGGCAATAATTGAAATCTATCGAGCATATCACCTTGGAGATAGCCCCATTCTGGATAAATCACACCGAAAACATACTCGTAGATATTTACAATAACAAAGCGGACGCTGAACTTGTTCTAGTTGGTCTTCATATTTCTTGTATATAGGAAACCAAATTAAAGAGCCATATTCTAGAGAAGGCCTGAATATAACCAATCTTTCGAATTTTACGTTAATTTTTAAAGAAAAAAATGAAGGAGTTCAACTAAACTGCGGTGTTTCGAAAGATTTTTATTTTGCTAGGTATTAATTACCGTTACTCAGGATATATTATTATTATTGAAGTATGAAAGTATATAGAAAAGTGAAGACAAATTTATCTTATTTTCATGGTGTCAGGTCAATTGTCTTCTTGAGAATTAGGTACCTAGTACAAATCAACTGAGCCTTGCGACATTTACTAAGTTTTAACGTTTTTTTACAACCACAAAGGACGATATCTAGAGCAGCCTTCGGAATTAATCTAACGTTGTGAGAATGGGAATGTAGTCATTTTCAATTCTTTCCCCAGGAAATCAAGGAAAGATATGCTAGTCTGGGCGACATTTCAGAGCTTAAGGTCAAAGAACTATCTCTTGAGATTTACACCTGATATGCCGCAATTATGGAAATGGATGAAATGCTAGAGAAGATTAGATGGAATCCCAAGAGAATGGAGTTCAGAATTGTTAGATCTAAAGTTTCGCAGCTCCTAAAACCTGGCAATGCTTCTCCACTCTGGGAAGGCCTACTTGATTAACCGAGATGGGACAAGGGACGTGCGCATTCTTCCAAACGGACGTCTGGTAGCGCCTTCTCCCTACCGAACCAAGCGGGACGCGCACCGTCGGTGGAAGCTATGGTATCGGCTACCTAAAGAGAAAAAAAGATGCCACCTAAAATATGTGAGTCAAGTCGATACCCTGAACAAGTGAAGTTTCATGTACCTAGTTATGATACCAACCTTGTATAGTTCTGTCACGAAGATTTTTGCAAAAGATATATCTTCTCGCTGAGGAGTATGGTACCCAGCGTGAACAGTAATAGAAGAGCGCTTTTGAAACACTCTCTGGTCCACATCCGGGTTCGGATATAGATATTTGTAAATGTCTAGTGGGTTGGGTTGGTAGACCAGCCTTGCCTGAACCCCCCCCCCCCCCCGCTTAAAGATAAAGGTTAAAAAAAATAAATAAATAATAAGAAATGCATCCCAGCATGGAAATTCACAACAGCAAATGACGTGACATCACTTCCTGTGATATAGCGTAAAAGGATAGGATATTCTTTACTACTGCTTTTTGCCAGTTCCTCTGTACATCATAGGATAGGAACAAATAAACCTCTCGCCAGGAAAGATTGCCGGTCACAGAACACTTGATCCCGATCTACCATCTATGTTTTTCGAAAGATGTTAGCGACTTCCGGGATAGTATCGTGTCAATGTTGAACAAAAAGACTTTTCGTTCAACATTAGCGCGATCCTATTCTGGAAGTCGCTCGCATCTTAAGAAAAACATAGATTGTAGATCGACACAAGGTGTGCTATGACCGGCGAGAGTTAAGTACCGGTCAGCAACCAAACTTAGTTTGCCAGTATTTTCTCGAAGTGATGAAGAATCAACAGAAATACATCTGTATCTGTAGCGTTATCCTAGTATCCGCTTCCTTGTGAAAAGCTTCTAAGGAGGAAATCTGTGTCGTCTGACGGTTACAGAAAACTTTTCTTTCATCATTGAAGCCTCCAGCAATCACCAGTACGCCGTCAAATGAGGCGTCTTCAAGGTGATGCGACAATAACTCGTTTCTTTTGTTTTCCTGTAATGAAAGGAAATTCTTCCATATGTTAGGTAATGGAACATCGCGGATATCTATCACACGACGCACAGGAACCAAAATGCTTGCCAAAACAGAAATAATTTAATAATTACACGATGTTAACAAATTAAACAGTAGCCATACAGTACTATGAAAAAAAGGTTTCCACTTTTACGCACTTTGACGTTAGAAAAACTATGGAATCATTGTTTAAACATTTGTTCACTATTATTATCGTGCCGTACCTCCGTCAGGAATAACATTATAATATGTTTTTAGATCGAAAAAATCGGTCGCCTTAGTAAAAAGATCAACATTTTCGGAAATTGGCCGCCATCTTGAATTCTGAACTTCCTGTTCAGATTTCGAGATGCCAACATCGATATTCGTGTTCAGCAGGTTCAAATTAGTAAAAAGCGCCTATTGTTGTCTGAAATGCCCCTAGAACCTGTTAAAACGCTGCTTTTTATAAAAGTGAACCAGTTTAAAGTGATTTGTGAAAAAATTTTCATATCATCTGCAAAAAGTAACGAATTCACCGATATATGATGAGGTAAGTCGTTTATAAAAATAAGAAAGAGTAAAGATTTGAGCCCTGGGGTACTCCAGATGTAGGTGTAAATACGTTGGACAAGTGTCCACTATAAGATACAAATTGAGATCGGTTCAGTAGATACGAGCAAAACAGTCGGATCAGAGGTTCTGTAAGGCCATATTCCTTAAGTTTATTTAATATTACATAATGATCAATTTGGTCGAAAGCTTTTTGGAAGTCTGTATATACTACGTCTATTTGCCCTTGTTGATCCAATACCTCAGTGCAAAATTGGGAAAAACAAGCGAGATTAGTTATTGTGGACCTCTTGGCAACAAATCCATGCTGTTGCTCCGATAATAGCGGTTCAACTTTTCGTATACGTAATACAATATTTAAATACTTTTGAAAAAATACATAATATTGGAGATGGGTCTATAATTTTCTATTTTTGGTGGTGATCAAGATTTAAGAACCGGACAAATTCTGGCAGTTTTCCACAAATCAGGGAATGCGCATTGTTTTATCGCTTAAGTTGTATAATATGGCTAATGGCTGCACTAAAATACTAGCGCAGTATTTCACAAAAAACGACGGTGCCTGCTGAGTTGATGGTTTTAAGTTTCTTGATAGCTAAGGTTACATCATGCTCACTTATCAACTTTATATTGATTCGAGTATTATTTTCAATGGGAATGGTCTGGACATTCAGCGAGGAAGATATTTTATAGACACGTGAGAAATAAGTCGCAAATCCATTACTAATTTTCTGAGAGTTGTCACAGGTTGTGTCGTTGAGTTATATTTCACAGTTAGGTATATTGAATTCTTTTGAAACATTTTTTTTCGGGTTAGTTTTTAAAAATAATTTAGATGCCATTTTTTAATTATACGCTTTCAAAATGGTGCGAGCTCGGGTGCGAGTTTTTAAATGTGACGTGCACGATCACATTCAAAGTCCAATAAATAAAAATTCGAGGTACTTTTGGCAAAGGGGCCTATTGATTTATTATCTTGAATATGTGCCCTTTCGACTACATACGGACCTCCGCTGAGAAAACTCGCCATTTTTTAATTATATGCTTTCAAAATGGCGCGAGTGTTCAAATTTGACGTGCACGATCACATTCAAAGTCCAATAAATAAAAATTCGAGGTACTTTTGGCAAAGGGGCCTATTGATTTATTATCTTGAATATGTGCCCTTTCGACTACATACGGACCACCGCTGAGAAATCTCGCCATTTTTTAATTATCCGCTTTCAAAATGGCGCGAGTGTTCAAATTTGACGTGCACGATCACATTCAAAGTCCAATAAATAAAATTCGAGGTACTTTTGGCAAATGGGCCTATTGATTTGTTATCTCGAATATTTGCCCTTTCGAATAGCCACTGGCAGGGGATGTAAATACCAATAGGTCACTGTTAATTGTGCAAATACATAACAACCACCACTTTGGTAGGCTATTAAAAAAAAAGCGAATGTAACTTCGGCCCGGTGTTAGGGATTTTTTGTTTTCCAATGTAAGTTGGTACTATCCCCAAAGCGAATGTCCTTGAAAAAAAAAGCGAATGTAACTTCAGCGAGGTATGAAATTTTAGACAAAAGTTTGGTGTTTCATTGAACTAAACCGAAGAGCTATTTTTTGAGGACAAGAGATTAATTGCACAAGAAACACAATCTTTGTAAATTTTCGTTTAATCACTTTTTTTTATTAAAGAAGATTTATGGATTTACTTAGTCGAATATATTTCAATTAAATCTGTTGGATTAAAGGCAGAGGTATATTCTGTTATTAAGATAAAAGCTATCCGGTTCTTTTAAGGAAAAGAGTATTGTCCAATAACAAGACGAATTTTTCATTTTTCATAAAGTTTTTATAGGAAACCTTTCATTTTAAATCGTGGAGAAACCCGATCCGATTAGCTACCTTTTATTTTCAGATTCGGTGTTATTAAACATGATGGCACAACTAATGCAATTCTCCCTTATTAAATAACTGGATAACGAGATCAGATATGGGCATGAGTTTGTCACTAACATATTACTACGGGCAGGGGAAGTACATATTTGACATTGAGTTTCCCCTTTGTTCGTTTTATTTTGCGAAACCTTGCGTTCGGACGTTGAGTGATAAATAGTAAAGACGCGCAACTATAATGTAAAATTGCGATACGCATTCCCTATCTCAATTCTCATTCGATTCCTTCCTAACAAATAGAGATGTTATCACTCATATTGATTTAGCCACCAGCTTGTTTAGATAATTTCCGAATTAATTTCTTGGGGCTACGTTCTCTTACACACATACATCTTCGATGGTATGTAGCACATTTTTTTTGTTGAATTGGATTTTTTAGCGCATTTCCACAAAAATAAAAAAAATGCGCTATTGTGGTTAAACGTGTTGCGCTTGATAGTGAGCCTTTAAAAAGAATGTATCAATATCCATCCCGCATGATCCTTGTCCAAGTATTGTCTTGCACCTTTGAAAGTATAGCTGTTTACTTTAAAAAGCATGGATCGCGGTACAGACAAGAAAATAAAATTCACATATAAAAACGACGCCAATGGATGGCGATTACTGCATAGGTAAATAAACCACCTTATAAACATGTTTGCTAATGCTTTAAGTAAAAAACACTAAAAACATTGCGAGTCAAAGACTGTCTGCAGTTATTTTGGATCACCCGATGTAGAAAATAAATAATTTTAGTTTTAGTTTATACGTGTCGTAGCCACATTATAAATTCCGGCGTTTTATAAAACGGCTAGCCACTTTATAACAAGTTATAGCGTGGTCACTCGCGACCTTGCTCGCGACCGAAGAAAGCTCATTTTTCTCGCACAGAATCAGTAATAACTCGAAAAGGAAGTGACTAATCCAAAAAATCCTTTGTCGTTCTGGTGTCGGGGCTGTGCGACACCGTATAAGAAAGAAACCACAACGTAAAAGGTTAAACTGGAGAACTTGTAGTCGTACAGATGGGCAGTCGAACAGACGGACAAAGTGCGGAGAATACCGTTCATTTTCCTTTTGGAAAATGCGCTAAAAAGCGGTCACATTGTACAATAATAGTTTTGTCTGAATTATTTTGTATGCCCCAGAAGTGACGGTACTTCAGGAAGTATCGCAGCCATCCAAGCTGGACGTCATCGTACACGATCTAACGTCCGACCGCCTGCCGGTTCGTATAACAGTTCACGATGCCCTTGTAGGCGTCTGCGTCTCTGTTTTAGGTACCATAGTAATACGTCTCATCGAAATAAATTGGTTTGTACAAACTATAACTTTCCTGCGCGACTCCTTTCCGAGATCAGTTGGTGCCCGGGGGGAAGAAGGAGGGGGGAAATTAATTGGTATTCCAATTAAAGGTCTCAACAAAATATGTTTTCTACCAACTACTGCCCTACTTTCTGACTTCTTATCAAAAGAGAATAGGGGGGGTTTCAACGAAATGAATTCATTTCGACCACTCATAGCCTCCTCCTCGACTCCTTATCGTGATCGGATATAAATAATTCCTTATATCTCAAGAACAGATTGTCAGAGGATGGTACTCACAAAAGACATAAAGAAAAACTTCGGCGTGGTATTATCTATTATGCACGAACAAACGTAAAACAAGTTGTAAATCAGCATATGCATGATTAAAGCGCATTTTTGGTAATGCAGGTGAGTATTTTATTAGCGAAGTTTAAAATTATCGATCTCACGAGTAATTTTGGCTGCGTTAAATAATTAATTTTATTTAATTTCAATTGACGGTACGTCTTCATTTTGTAAAACAAATCACAAAGTAAATAATAAGTTTTTATACTGGTAGCGCTATCTAACGGTAAAATTATAGCACCTACGAAACCCATATCGAAATTATTTTCTTCAATTATCGATCTCATAAGTAATCTAACTCAAAATAGACTAGTGCCTGCACATCTACACTATAGCAGAAAGCTTTTAGTGAAAATTTGATGTCTCTAGCTATTGTAGTTGTGGAGATCTAACGCGGACAGCCGGCCTGCCAGCAATGACGAATATAATAGCGTATTTTTTTCAAAAATGCGCTAAAAATAATTAGCCGCGAATTCGGCTCCCGGCTTCACAAACGAAACTTCTTCAATCTTCAATCTCACATTGAACGAAAACTTTCGATGCTACCTGTGGTTTCAAATGAATAATAAACTGGCCGTAAATCAAAGATGGAACTTGTAAGACGCGAATAAATCTTGAACGAAACGTAACTCGGCGCGAACGTGGCAAAAAGCTGATTTAAATTTTCACTGAAAAGTAGTTCTGCGCTGAACGTGCAAAAAGCAACGCTTTTCTTGTTAACGTCTTATTTAAGGTGAAAACCTTCTTCCGATAATAAAAATTACAACAACCAATCATACACAGTTGACAACAAAGACTATCCTATCAAGGCACGTTATTAGGCCAACAAAAATAGAGGTAGATCAATTTTCTAAATCAATTTGTTATCAGACATTAAGAGATAAATCCAAACTTAAATTCTAGGAAAAATAAAATTTCATCTCTCATAAACTACACAGATAAAGCTACAAATCACATCTATCTGTCTATTAAATTAACAACCTCCTACATAACGTAAGTCCTTTCGTTATATACTCTTTGTTATAAATAATATACAAAAGTGCATATAATTGATGAACTAACCTTTCAATCACGGCTATGAAAACCCACAAAATTCACAAACAATGTCTTTATACTGCACCAAATAGTTATCTACAGCTTTTAGCTCTCGGTTCGCGTCGAAGACAACACAACCTCGAGTTAAAATCTAATACCTTTTTCCCTTGTCTAATAAATAACTACCACCACTATCACCAATAGTTACAATGATATTGAGTATACTGGTATACACACTTCTAAACTTGTTTTATGAAAAAGAATGATATAAGAATAGATACTACAAGGAGTAAGTCTTATATCGCTAATTTGCCTTGGAACGAGTCTGAATTTGGTATACCTCATGGTTATTAAAACCACATTATTTCATATCTAATTGGCTTATATGCCATATACCGGGTAAATAGTTTCAAACCGAACATAGGGAATTAACATGGGAAAACTGTTTTTCGCAAATTGTTGCTCCCCAAATTAACTTAGAGAGTTCATAAATCATAATGCCACCATTGGAAAGAAGATTTTGTTCCGCGTTTTATGATATGCAAATTATTAACATCTAGTTACACGTTTAATTATTATTTTGCGAAATTAGGTAGTCAAAATGTGTACTTGGTTTAAAAAATCACGGTAGTCATGAAAACAAAGTATGATAACTGTCAATAATTTTAATTTGTACTTACTACAAAACTTACGATGTATTCCATTGAGGAAAAAGGGTTTATTGTAAAAAATTTTTGGAGGTGTTATCAATGTTCGGCGCAATACGATTTTTTGCACAATTTTATTAGATGAACCTACCATAAAAATTTCCATCAAATTACTCCACATCATTGCGCATGCGCTATACGACTTTTGGCGGGGTCATCGACAATTTTTTTGAATTTGTGAAGAATGTTTTTTTTGGGAACATCATCTATACAAAGTCATTTTTTTAAACTTTCGATTCAACTTGTTAAATCCAGATCTGGACATAATTGCACATAAATTTTTTTAATTTTGATAATACTTTTTGGTTTCGATGAGACATATGCTCGGCTCCGGGCGGCAAAGCCTCGCCTCACTCTGATTTGTAAGGGTCCATAGCTCGGCTTTGCCTCGCACTGTTCACTGTTCAACAAAGACAATTTCTCAGTTTCAAATTTGCGGTAAGAAAATGATATTGAGCAGACTGAATTGACATTTTTTTTTGTATTTGTGAGGAATATTTTTGTTTTGTGGAAACATTGCCTATGCAAAGTTTTTTGAAAACTTCGATTCAACTTTATTTATTTATTTATTTATTTAACCAGAAACCATACAGAATAAAAATTCCAATTACATGGCACTGGGGACAACTTGTTGACTCCAGTTCCTAACATAATTGCACATAAGATTTTGAGGAGATATCCGTTCGGCTTCGGCGGATTTTGCCGCTTCGGCTCACTATAATTCGTAACGGTGCATAGCTCGGCTTCGCCTCGCATTGTTCACTGTACAGCAAAAACAATTTCTCAGTTTCAGTTTTGGTGCGGTAAGAAAATGCTATTGAGTAGAGCGAATAGACATTTTTTTAAAATTTTGAGGAATATTTTGGTTTATTGAAACCGAGATTGAAACATATTCTATACAAAGAAACTTATTTTTTTTATTTCGATTTAACCTGTATATAAAGTATATCGGGCCGAAAATAATGTCAGCGAATCAGTATTTTGTTATAGAACTACGTTTTCGCAAGGATCGCCGTTATTAGTTATTAGGTTATTAGGTTTAGATGAAGGACGGGAAAGGCGGGGCGCGTATTGGGCCCCAGGTAAGCGCCGTTTGCCGCCGCAAACGGGGAGTGGCGGGTCTACGGGAGCGCCCTAGCTATGCCGAACTCGCCTTCGGCTCGCATTGGTGTAGGAAAAACACGAGCCGTTTTTTATTTTTTTTATCGAAAATTCACAGATTCGCAATCCTTTTAACCATCGGAGACATTGGAAATTATAACTGTATAACCTACAAAGCCATAAATAACCCTTATTCACACGGAATAATCTTTTCTGAATAATAAGCGGCGTAACATACTTGTAATACTATCACGAGCGATGTGCGACTTGCGAGAATTTTAAATTCGAATTAACAAAACCCCTGCGCACTGTTAAGTAAGTACCGTATCGACAGTATCCGCGACGTTTCCTGAATCTACCGATTGCAGTCGAGTACGGTACAATCAACACTAGACGCGACACCACTTGTTTTCTCTTCTACTCGGCAAACCTGGTAAATTCATACCCATACAAAAGTAACTTCCATTGCTAAAAGCCTCGCACTGTTCATTGTTCAACAAAGACAATTTCTCAGTTTCAGTTTTGGTGTGGTAAGAACATGTACTAAGCAGACTGATTTGATAATTTTTTTGAATTTGTGAGGAATACTTTTGTTTATGGAAACATCACCTATACAAAGTGATTGTTTTTAAATTTCTATTCAACTTGTTGAATCCAGATCTGCACATAATTGTACATAAGATTTTTTAATTTTGATAACACTTTTTGGTTTTTATGAGACATCCACTCGGCTCCGGCGGCTTTGCCGCTTCGCCTCAATCTGATTCGTAACGGTTCATAGCTCGACTTCGCCTCGCACTGTTCACTGTTCAACAAAGACAATTTCTCAGTTTCAGTTTTGATAATGTAAGAAAATTATACTGAGCAGGCTGAATTGACAAATTTTTTTTTAATTTGGGAAGATTTTTTTTGGAGCATCATCTATACAAAATGACTTTTTTTTAAAATTCCGATTCAACCTGTTGTTGAATTCAACAAATTCAGATGTGCACATAATTGCACATAAGATTTTTAAATTTTGATAGCGCTTTGTGGTTTTCATAAGACACACGCTCGGTTTCGGCGGATGACGGACGAGGGGATGTCTCATCAAAACCAAAAAGTGTTATCAAAATTAAAAAATCTTATGTACAGACCTGGATTCAACAAGTTGAATAGAAATTTTAAAAAAATCACTTTGTATAGGTGATGTTTCCATAAACAAAAATATTCCTCACAAATTCAAAAAAATTATCAAATCAGTCTGTTTAGTACATGTTCTTACCACACCAAAACAGAAACTGAGAAATTGTCTTTGTTGAACAGTGAACAGTGCGAGGTGAAGCCGAGCTATGGACTCTTACAAATTAGAGTGAGGCGAGGTGGCAAAGCCGCCGGAGGCGAGCGTATGTCTCATCGAAACCAAAAAGTATATTAACATTAAAAAATTTTATGTGCAATTATGTCCAGATCAGGATTTAACAAGTTGAATCGAAAGTTTAAAAAAATGACTTTGTATAGGTGATGTTTCCAAAAAACAAAAACATTCTTCACAAATTCAAAAAAATTGTCAATGGCCCCGCCAAAAGTCATATAGCACATGCGCAATGATGTGGGGTAATTTCATGGAAATTGTTATGGTAGGTTCATCTAATAAAATTGTGCAAAAAATCGTATTACGCCGAACATAGATTACACCACCAAAAATTTATACACAAACGTATAATATCCCATTTTCGGCGATATTTGTGCAAAATATACTCACTCTAGCGCAGTCTTGAAATGCGAAGCATTTTTACCAACCTCTGTAATGTGATTGACTATTGACATATCGATGCTTTTTTGAAAATTGCAACGTTAGCTAACCTTAACTATATTCCCACAACCATTAAGCAAAAAAAATACAAAAAAATAAAATAAAAAAAATAATAAATTAAAAAAATGAAAAAAAAAATGCTATACAGTAAACCACATAAAAAGGCACTTGCTAATTAAACGGCGCCGATAGGTCCGTAAGGACTTATCACTAGTTATAATAAATAATCTAAGAGCGACACTAGCGCTGTGAAAGCGTCCGACGGCGAAGTGCCATCTTAAAGTATCTATATACTCTTAATTCTTTAGTCACATTATCAAATGCAATTTTCGAACGATTTTTTTGTGATTGTGATGTAAAAAGCATGTGATTAAACAAGGTGCCTGACAAATTTGTAATGAAGATCGTGTGATTTTTGACCTTATCATGTTTGACACTTGACACCTGACAGTATTTAAAACAAGTCATCGAGGCGTTTATCACTTGGATGAAAAAATACTGGATTGCTAGCAAAGCCAAATTTATGAAGCCAACATCTACAGCGCCATCACAGGCGGTGTGCGTTTTGTGAAACGAAATTTGACACATGTCAATGTTACAAGATTTAATTTTAAGTGTTTTATAGTGATTTTATGTAAATTTGTGTTAGTTAGTTGTGCTACCACGAGACCATGAGACGCTGAAGTTGTTTTGTAAAAAAATGTGATGCAGTTTATAACCTTAAAAACAAGGACGTTAAAACAGAATCGTTTTTCGCGTAAGTAAAAGGCTAATTTGGTTCCTTCAATTTTCCCAAATACATCAAGTGAAAATGTCGATAGTTTCTCCGACCAAGAACAAGTTGAAGAAATGACAGTAGATGAGCATGTAAACACTTTCGCTGGTCATCAAAATATGAATCTCAATCGTTGTGTAACACCCTCACCGTCATTTTACACACTATCCTGGAGATTGCGGTTAGACGCTGCAATAAACAAAATTATATCTACTTCAAATTTATTTATTATATAAATTAATTCATCAGGTACAAAGTTAAACAGTTATCGTATAAATATTTTGTGTGGATATACTTGTCCTTGCAAATTTCATATCTAGCGCCTCAGATTTAGTTCTCATTTTAGTCATACCGAGTGATGGCGCTGCAGATGTTGGCTTCAAGTTTTATATTAGATAATATACGACGCTAGCAGTCCAGGTTTTAATGGTCGAAGGTTTTGTTACATATAGCTTAAGTATGTATTAAGCTTTAGTATTAAGTGCATGTTAACCTTTAGATGTAGTGAGCATACTTGGCACTTCGCGCAGCACGCTAAGGCGAGACGGCATTGCGAGTGGCTGTTAATGTTAACTTAGAACCCTAAATAATAAATGTATTATTTTGATTATGTATCTTTAATACACATACATAAGACAGGTTCAGGTTTATCATTAATTTGCAGCTTAGAACGAAATATGGAATCGCGAATAGCTCAATTTTCGATAAGGTCTACAAGATCGATTTGAAAGTAGTATTACTGACGACTTTGCCATATCAAATCTTGTACTACACGTATTTTAAATTAAGAGTTTCATTTCAAACCCGTACCACAGCTTACGATCTAAGCTGTGCCCGTACGTAAGGTGTAGGAGGTTGGCATTTGGAATGTAATCTACCAAGAAACTTAATCTTGTGCGGCTCTATAGCAACTTTCTATGCATGTAGATCTAGATCGCCCTCGTCTGAACTTTCTCCTTTGAGTTTTTTTTATAAAGATAGGTAGGTGTAAATATAAGCATATCTATATTTTTTATATTCGCTATAGGGTTTATATTTCTATTTGCATATTCTCGCGCGGAATAGGTATACTATATCAGATTGAAACAAAAAGGTTAAAGCGTTTTAAAGTAACATTTCCTTAAGCTGTTAGATTGATAAACGATAAACTTGTTCTCCCCAGGCTATTTCCCGTTCATAAGCGCAGGCAAAGGGTGTAACTGTACGCAATTTGTAAGTTAATTACAAAAACAGGTGGTAGCTAATGCAACAAGTGCATAACATTTTCTAATTATTGTTAACCACCGTATCATTAATCGTTTATGAAAGCCATCATGTTAAGATGCACCTTCAGTAAACAATCTCAAATGATTAATTACTCTGGTTACATTGGCTTCTGTTCCAAAAAAAGTCGGAATTTAATAATATCACATAAACGAATATGCAGTATGACAAGAAATCGCCAAAATCAACCATGACCTAGCTTCCCAATAAAAAAAATTATACTTCTTGGTTAAAGGGACCTTTTACAATGTTACGTTACAAATGTGGCAATGAGGTATTTGTACTTCGCAACAGAAAAAACACTGCTCAGTCTCTTGGTTGACACCGTCAGACTAAGATGAAGTCTGAACTCTGATGGGACTCCCAAAGTTACTTCCTGGAATAACATAGATGCAACCCCCTCATTCAAATGTTTGGCGAAGGACTGGTCTTACGTCAGTGGCGCCCGCGAGGTGAGCGCCCACGCACGATCAATACAACTTCAATGCGCATCCCACAATAGCAACACTGTTTTCGTTTATCCCATTCATAAATAGCCGGCGACCTGCCATCATCCCTTTTTTACTGAATTTTACTCTCAGTTAGGGTGGCATAGAAGGAAACCGTGAGACAGAAGAAATTACGCGAATTACTCACCGAAAACATTTAATTTTTTGTAAATGACGTCAAAGATGCGTGCGTAGAGTTGTTAGGGGACTCTCATCTTGATTTCCCTAGAGATATTATAAATAGATTTAGTTCGAGTAATTCTTCACATAACAAAATTGTAATTATAATAGCGTTGGAAGGTGGGAGATTTTATCAATAAACACGAACTCTATTAGGTACCTAAAAATACTATCGAACGTTAATATTTGATATTTTCTTCACTGCTCCGTTTTTCCTTATTTTTATACTTCTTCGCCTTACTCTTTGATTCTCATTCTCATTTTGTTTATTAAATCGAGCAGGAGTAGATTCCGTAGAAGCTTGTAAATATTTGATGATCTGTTTACTTCTTCTTTGTAGTTCCATCCCTACGTAGCTGCCAGAGTTTCTTTTGTGAATCATCATCATTAAACGTGACGTTGTGTTCCCGCAGAGCTTTTATTTGTGACCGCACTGAATACGAAGTACTTGTTACCGGCAACATTGACGGTGGAAGTATATTCCGCCGTAATAGCTCGATAAAACTTTAAAATCCTTCAACAGACGGCGTCGGACTTTTCTATCCACCAGTCACTTGAAATTGAATTCACAAAAGAAGTGCAGTCGTGCTTTAATTCGTAAAAGTTCTTACAAGTTACAGACTACAGTAGAGATAGGTATTTTGAATTCTGTGTGAAGCCGTGAGGTGACGAATATAAATAATAATCAGCCGTGTGATATATTAAACTTACTCTGTCAAAAAACGTGTTTTTGCGTTTTATTTAGTATGAGCAAAATAACGTTTTCTAACCACAGATAACCTGTATGTTATGTTTAACGTTAGTGATACATCACAGGGCTGAACGAGGGGCTGAATATATGAGGACAAATATAGTGTTATGTCATTGAGTACCTACATAATTAATCCTTCACTCCAAGTCTCAACTGTTATATGCCCTATTTGTTAAGTTGGCATTCAGTTCAGTGTACGGCAATTTTGGCATTGTGGGTTTATATTCCATAGTTGCTGAAGTTCCTGCCGACATAATATGGCATTAATAGTTTAGGCCAGTAAATGACCGTTTTGCCGTGTAATTTTTCGTGCCTCGACGGATTTGCTTCATAATTTGAATTTAGGTTCCTCTTACCCTCTACTTCAAAGGTGAACTTTAGCCCAGGGTTGCTTTTACTTGGGGGGGGGGGGGAATACGTTCAAAATAAGTCCGGAAATTGATAAATTGAGTAATTCTAAGCAGCTTTTGTTCTATAGAGTTTTTTCACTAAGTCAATAGTATTATTCGAGTTAATTGCGAATGTTCATTTTTCAACAAAAAATTACGTTTTCAGACGGTTTTTCGCAAATAACTCTAAAAGTAAATATTGTATCGAAAAAAATATTCTTAGCAAAAATATAGCTTATAAACAGAAAAACAAAATGGTCTATATATGAAGTCTGTAGACCCAGTAGAAGCAAAGTTGTAGCTCATGAAATTCGTCAAATTCCAAATCGAGTACTTCAACGTGAAATAACCAAAAAATGAAGCACTTTTCGGGGAAAAGTTATGAATACTTTTTGTGTTTGAAAAAACCTTTCTTTTTGTTTTTAAAAAAAGTTCCTCGCATCAAAACTAAGTGAGTTACGCTCAAAATAAAGTTGGTCCCTTTTTTTTGTAAACAAAATTGAGGAAATCACCCCCTAATTAGCACCCCAATTGTAATTACGCTTTACAGTTTACTTTATTTATGGTTGCTCCCCATGATAATTTAGGTCTTAGCGGGTTTATAATGACACCAATCGAAAGAAGATTTTTTTTTCTTTATCTAATGGTATACGAATTGGTTCAATTTAATTGACTAATCTGTTGAGAGGCGTGATGTTTTAGTTTTCAGTCTATGAATTTGAACATTTTTCGTATGTAGGTTTTTGCTCAAAGTTTTCAACTTGTATGTAATATTATTTTTAGGTAATTTTTGTGGTGATGGCATTTTCAAAATTTCTGTACATATAAAGTCGAATTTGTGGTTGAATTGGAGTTTTCGCAAAAAATGTTTGAATGGAGTCGAATACTTCTCGTTTCTTTGAACGTTTGATTGCAGTATGAGGTAAAAGGGCCATCTTCTTTGTAATTTAAATCTTGAAAAAATGTATCAGTCATTTTAACGACAAAAAATAACATGGTTGCCTTGTTTTGAGTAAGGTAAAGGAATTGATTTGATTCTCAATAACTTTCGATTGCCGCTTTTGTAAATATCACATGAATTAATAAGTGATTTTCACAAACGATTTTATATTTTAATTTTCATCGTCTAGCCCGGCAATAACAGAATTTCCACAATTTATTTTCCTATTCGAGGTTTGTTTTTGATAGGAAATTTAAAATAACTAATGTTTTTAGTTTTCATTATTTTATCCAAAATTCGGCAATAACTTCAATTACCAAAATCATGTTAAGCCATGAAATTTTTCTAAAGAATTGACACAGACGGAGTGGGACGCTCATTAAAATGCATGGAAAACAAATATCGCGTACAGTAACTATTCCCGTCGTCGTTTATTATAAATACTTTTTCCTCAGTGAATAAATTTTACAAAAAAAATTATTGACAGTTGTCATAAACTGATATTCATTTCGAATTGAAAAACGAATAATGAATTTTTGATAAAAAAATCCAATACAACTGAATACCGAACTATCCTCGAGATCTTCACGCATCCATCATTTTTACAACGCGCTTTAAGGGGTTGATTCTGTCCCTGTTTATATGATCTGTAAGTTTGACCGGTGCAAAGTGCTTATTTGTGAAAAAATGTATTTTTTTTGTAATTTTGAGATTTTGAAAAATTGTCTTTTTTTTCCAAATAACTATTAGTGTATTGTTTAGTTTACTACAGTAGGCAATTTTTCAAAATTTCAAAATTTTTTTACTTCAAAACTACATCTTTTCAAAAATAAGCACTTTGCACCGATCAAACCTACTTACAGTCTGGCACACCTTCAAGGTATAGGCTACCTACTGCAAAAATTCCAGGACTCTAGAACCATTCCCCTAGAAGTAGTTCAAAATGGTAGAAGTGGGTCCGGGCGGACGGACGGACAAAGCGCAAACAATAGCACATTTTTTTTAATTCTTAAAAAATGCGCTAAAAATATATATTTAAGAAGAAAATTTGCATCACTAGAACACAATTTTTGAAATTTACGTTAATCACAATCAATTTGAATCATCCAAAAATAGACACACTTGCGCCGCAGATACCTATTTTTTTTATTTTTTTTATTGAGATTAATGTGTCTCAGCATATCAGAGGCCATTAACACAGATACAGTTGTGTATAAGTTTATAGGCTAATGGTAAATTACATTATATTTGTGAAGCAAGGGTTCATATTTTGGAGCTGTAATTGAAGTTATTTAGATATCTGAGAACTTTGTTTATCTGGTTCGGTGAGTTGAGGGCTTCATCCAGGGTGTTTGAGAGACCAAGCTGACTTCTTGTGTGTGAGTGAAGCTGACATTCCATTAGAAGGTGTTTGACGGATAACGCGCTGTTGCAGTGATGACATATAGGTGGAGGTTCTGAATTCATCAAGTGTCTGTGTGTGAGATTTGTGTGTCCAATTCGAAGTCTTCGGATGATTATTTTATCTCTTCTTGTTAATGGAGGGAGGTGAAAAGGCTTGACAGATTTCCGTATCTCGTATAGCTTAGACGGGATTCTGGACCAGTGTTCTTGCCATGTTAGGTGGATCTTATCCTTGAAGAAGTTTTTCAGATGATTGTATAATTGGATTCCTTCGGTAGGGAGGTTTGCTATTGATGCTTCTTTTGCTGCACAATCTGCTAGTTCGTCCCCAGTAATGCCGACGTGGGAGGGAACCCATAGTAGGGTTACGTTTACTCCTACAGTGTATTTAGTGGTTTGCTTATAACAAAGAAGTGAGATTTTTCACAAAGAAAATCATTATAGAGTAATATGTTTTACATTTTTTGTCTGTCGATCCACAACCGAAAGATTTCCTTTCGTGAATCATCTATTACTCTCTTATTTCAGGTACTATGCGATAGGTAAATAACGTGCAGTCACGATACATTGCATTCGTAATTCATGAATACCTGAATGAAGTTAAAAATAGTATATTAAGATACAAATGTATAATCTAGTCTATAAAGCAGGCGCAACAAGTTTAATGGCACGACGCGAAGCAAGTGCTTTAAAGACCATTATATTATACATGTGTTCACATACAAAGTTTCATTTAAATATCTTCATAAATAAAAAAGTTAGCAATGCATATGCGTTAAACCAAATTTTTGACACTGCGCATGCGCAAAACCAAAATAATATCGGTATGCGCGGAATTCTTGGACCAAGTTCTTTCAAATGAGCCATATATGGCCCAATCGGTTCAGTGGTGTAGAAGGAATACGTGTGACGGACGGACGACAAAGTGCAGCCAATAGCAGTTTTTCACTTGGAGGAAAATTCGTTAATAATGAGCTCCTGAGTATGGCTATAGCATGTGCAAAACCAAATTTTGAACTCGTCGTTAGTTTTGCTTTTATTTAAAGTGTAAGGAGTTGTCGGACAAAAGGGATATGTTGCTGTCTTTGTATGTTTTGCAACGCGAGCAACACGTTTAGAAATAGTTTCAAGCTTACCAACGGACGCGTTCCTCAACAGTTTCAGGAGATTTATCGCCAGGCGTGGGCACGTCTCGAATATTTATTCAGACAACGGTACGAATTTTGTGGGTGCGAAGAATGAACTAAATCGTATATTATATGCTCGTGTATGTGTATGAAATTTCATTTAAATGCTTCCATAAATAAGAAAATTGGCACTGCACATTATGCATAAAACCAAATTTGGAAACTGGCGCTACATTTGCTTTTATTCTAAGTGGCTATGTATCAAATTTCATTTAAATCCCTCCATAAATAATAAAGTTGGCACTGCGCATGCGCAGAACCAAATTTTGAGACTGGCGTTAAATTTGCTTTTATTGTGTGGCTATGTATCAAATTTTATTTAAATACCTTAATAAATAAGAAAGTTTGCAATTTTATTCATAAATGGTCGAGATGAGCAGAGGGCAATGTGAATGCTGATCGATTAGGCTTAACTTTTGGAATTGCGTTTTATATGGCTCTAAAGCTATGCGCATAATGAATTCATGCAATTCGGTTCATAACTAACGGAGATGTCAAAAGGGCATTTTTTATTTTTTTGGCCTACATTTCCAATTCACGAACTCCGATCTACAAACTTGATAAAGAATCCATTTGCAAAATTTCATCATAATCGGTCCATTCGTTTACGAGATATGGAAACGGTGAAATATGACATTTACCGCAGCGTACATATTGCTGTGTGCACCGGTCCGTAAGCCAAAAAGACCGTACACAAAACACCTAAATAATCTAGCTAGCTCATCAATTTTATCTTTCACGGAACAAATCTTCTCCCCAGCATAGAGGAGAAATTTGACTCTGCTCTCAGTTAACTTATTAACTTCTAACAGATAGTGGGTTAGCCCAAATACTTTAAATCCCAAACTGAACTTAAGAATTTTTGATAAATAAAATGGACCTTGGGCAAGCATCCAAAGAAAACACAGTAAATTGAAAATAATGAAATCGTTAGAATGAACTACACAGAAATTAACGTGAGAATTACAAAATTCAGAATTAATCGTCACCCACACAATGAAAATAATACAACAAGAAAAACAAACAATTATTACAAGTAAATCCGGGAATTGTAATCCAAAAAACGGTAGGTACACAAAACAAACAAATTTCAATTTAAACAAATTCACTTAGCAATCACACTTAGTCGGCGCCGACAATACCTTACTGAAGCACCTTATTGAAGGCACAAACTTCCAAATGCAGCAACAATCTACGACGGTAACTCGCAAACGAAATAAATTGCTTCAATGAGACGTAAAATACTACCCTGACTGGCAACAAAACTGATGATTAATCTCCAAGACGTATCTGCGTAAACTCTGCTTAAAAACTAAAAATTTCAATCTTCAACACACGTGGTTCGGCTCTCAAACTGACAACACACTGATTTAAATTTTCAAACAAAAGAAAACGTGGCATAAAAGTCATTGTTAGCTTCAACGGAACATAGTTCCGCTCTCAACGTGGCAAAAAGCCCTCCTTCTTCTCAGTCCGTTCTAACCCTTCCTCCAAAAATAAAAAGGCAGTTAACAACAGAACATTTCCCCACAACGTACGTTAAACTAGAGGTAGAACATTAATTTTATAATAGTTATTTGTTTCATTAGTACAAAAAATGTCAGTTTTCGGGACGAGGAAGATAGTTGCTGGACGACGCGTTAGCGGAGTCCAGCAACCTTCCGAGTCCCGAAAACGCATTTTTTGTACGAATAAAACATAAAATTTTTTCTCCAACCCCCTTTACTTCAAATTATATTCAAACTTAGATTCAGTCACAGTTTCACTACTAGTATAAGAACTTCTGCTTTCTTGTCCTCACGTGTCATGCCACTCTAGTTTTTAGGTTAACTTATAACCTATTCGTTCTGACTTTCTTACTTCTCACCTCTCGCGACTTTGTAGGGAGCAAATCTTGAGGTAGCATGTTCTGCCGTTTCTATAATCTCTGGCGGAGTGCAATCCTTGTCGCTATCAGTTTCAGTCATTTTATTGTATACACAATAAATATTGTTATATTTTGCATTGAAATAAAAAACTTACCATACAGTTTTTTAATTAAAATTAATTGCAATTAACTTTTTCAAATTTTGATTTCAAAATGACAGATAATAGTGCAATGGGTCTGAAGTAGATGGCGTTACGCGCGACGGCGGGTTGTATACGTATTAAAATTACGTTCACGGAATATGTAAATTACGTTACACATGGTTTAAAAAAAATAGCGAGCGTAAATTATTTTCAATACATGTACATACGTATAGGTAACATCATTATCTGCATTGAATATGCAAAAATATTTGATTTGTATGTATAGAAATATCTTACAACCTCCAATGTAAAACGATGTCAATGTGACATATCTCCGTGATTGTAATTTTTTAATTGGCCAACTTTCAAGGTCAATTTGTTTTTGGTACTAGGACCAAAAGTATCCACTTTTTGTACAGTTGCCATGGTGAAAGCGATTAATCCGCAAAACGTCAATTTTAGGTACCGAACACTGTCACAAAATAGCGTCTTATTCAGGTGGTTGGAGAAAAAATCAATTTTTAACAGACATTAAGAGATAACCCAAAAATTAAAATACTAGGAAAATAGAACTTTCTTTCTTTTAAATACAACGAAAAGGCGATAAATAACATCCACCTATCAATTAAATTAAGCGTTTACAATTGATAACAGAATAAAAGCGATATAAAATTCTCGGAAATCTACGTTGATTAAAATTAAAGATGCGATTAAAAATGTAAACAAAAACAACCTTGACCGCTTTCTCGTATGACAATAATTTCTGTTTCGGTAGATACACCAACGACAAAAAAAACAAAAACTTAAATTATGAAAATTAATTACACAGAGCAAGGAGACCGCCCTTGTCCATCTTAGTTACAAATTCCAAAATTTCGTCCTGCCAGACGAAATAACACAGCAATATAGATATATTGATATATTTATTCAGCCTTAAACTTTTTATCATATAAATTTAGTATGATCCCTTAAAAGCAATAAATCAGAGAACGCGTGGAAAACGCCTTGGCTAATGACGCAGAGAATTTTTTCTTTCGCGTAGCATTTTCGTAAAAAGGTCAATATTGAAATGATGCTAGTAAACCTTTAGAAACATAAGAAACGCCTATAAATAGAGTTGGTTAATTATTTTATCTACGATTATTAAATATCGCTCAAATAACTGCACTATATTTTAGCGAATTATGATATGCATTATTATCGGTTCATACAACGGGACACTTCGCCGAATGCCCATAACGCCGACACGATTTTTTGATGTCCCACATCGCCGACTATAGGGACACTAGGCCGACGGACACTACGCCGACCGTGCCCATATCGCCGAAAAGTGCACAAGGGACACTAAGCCGAACGTAACCATAACCAAAGAGTTTACTCTTTGCCATAACTTCGACTCAACACTTCTTAATGAAGCTCGACGGTTTAGATGTTTTTTTTATTATAGGTACCTGAATCACGATCTCCGTTTTAAACAGTCCAATGTGTGCGAAAAAAAGCCTTTAACGATACTTCAAGTATGACTTTTGAAACTGTCATCTGGGTGAAATAAAAAATCCTCTTAGGTCGCTTTTTGTAAATGCTGAACATTTCTTTGGCATGTACCTATCCTTTGGTTGAAGCTTTCACAAACGCGCGTAATTTAGGGTATGCTTCCAAATGTGGAATTATATGGCTGCTACTGCACCCATCCATACAACGTTGCCGCAACAGAATACGCACTGAGGCAACACTGTTTAAAGGTGTGTTTTTAAATCACAATATGGCACCTCGACCAAAATTGCCCCCACAACTAATGGTATATTAGTAGAAAAAGCGAACCTTTACCCATTTTCACCACATTGCGGCCAATTCCAAGCAATTTAACTGTTCTAAATTCTTAGGGAATGTGTAAAGGGTAAGTTATCCCCCAGCATGGTCCAAAAATCATTCAAAAATCCAGTGACGACATCACATCTAAGAGAGCACGGTGATTCTGAATGCTCAGTTAACAAAAAGGTTGTAAATAAACAACGAAATATCGAAGGATCCTCAGTATTACAATGACTTTTAACGACAATTAATTTTAATCTTACATAATACATTTTATAGTTGCGCATCTAATTCATCTCTTGGTCATTGAGATAATGCTCTTATGCTCGGTTTCACACACGATGATTAAGGTTAATCAACTATTAAAAATACTAGAATGTTAGCCACCTTTGATTATACGCTCATTTGTTTCCCATTCTAATATTTTTCATCAGCGATTAACCTTAATCATCGTTTGCGAAACCGGGCATTAATCTTATTCCCAACGATATCCGTGCAAGAATAACGATTTTGACAAGTTTTGATCAAAATCCATGTGGTCGCCAAAAATAGATCAAATTCATGTTTTGGCCATTGAGATAATGCTCTTGGTCTTTTTCCCAACGATCTTGGTGCATAAATAACGATCACAGATGCTTCTGTTAAAGGCATACATAACTGATATTGCAAAAATTAGTTGTGCGCATGCACAGTCAGTGCCAACTTCTTTATTTATCAAGATATTTCTTTCAAATTTTAACCATATATGCTTCTAGTAAAGAAAATCACAACGCACATAGCCATGGCCTATTGGGAAGTACTGATCATCCATGGAAAAACCTTTTTACTTGTTTGTATTTTGTAGTAGGGAGCCTATACCTTGAAGGTGTAAAGGAAAAAGGCCAACGTGTTTCATTCCTCCGACACCCCTGACTACAGGGATACCGGAGGCGGGCTGCTCAGGGCTTCCTGGCCCTCTTCAGCCAGAGAACGGGATTGTAAGGATGGGTAAAGTTAGGGATGGGAACGGAAGGAACGGAGTTAGGGTGCTGAGGGGGAGAGTACTGCTCCAGCATTTGCCTCGTAGATTTCAACATAATGCTAGCATTATGCGAAGCTACGTATGTCTGAGGGAAACCCCCTGACAAAACCCCAGACAGAGCAGTCGGCAGCGGGATTCGAACCCACAACCTCCCGAATAGCATCGGCGAGCGCGACCACTGCGCCACGTGCCTCGGTGGCCAGTGGTCGGTGATTGAAGGTGTGCCAGACGGCCATCAAATTTCGCTGTCTAAAAGCCCCCCCCCCCACGAATTATCATTGAGATACTGTCTTTGAAAGTGAAACGTGCATAAATTTGACATACGACAACCAATTGGTCTCAGATTTGCATACGCATGCTTTTAGTGGTGCCAAGTTAAACTTTAGAAAATGGGGGGGGTACACACATGTTCTACCCTACATGGTATTCTAATGAAAGGTCTTATCGAAATAAATTGGTTTGCACAAACTATTCCCGTGCGACTCTTTTTCGAGATCAGTGAGCGACGTGGCCTCAGGGGGGTGGGTTAAAAATTACTTTTATCTCTCATTTTCCAAATTTGGTTTTGTGTAGAATGTGCAGTGCCAACCTAGGTGCCAACTTTCTTTTCAAGGGATGTGCGCAATTTTTTCTGTATATAACATGAAAAATGGCGGTAACTTTCAATGTTATATCGTCAATTTGGTGTAAATGTTTGCTCAATTTATGGTAATGTTTTGACTACACGGTCTTTGTCCGAAGTTTAATTTTTCATTTGTATCGCTCAGTAATGCGAAAGATAGGAAATTGTTTGCTATTATGCGGACTGCACGCGTCCCCACTTACGCCGAACTAATGCGCACATTGTTGAATACCTGCATAATTTCATAATCTCTTCTAACAGCGATAAAAAGACGCCCACTAATTTAATCTCGTTAGATAACAACATGTCTTATCGCAAACGACCAAATTGTCTACATTTTAACACGCAATTTCACATTTTACAGTTAAATAAACAATACGCCACTACAAACAACTCTCAAAGCAAACAGAACACTTCAGAAATACAAATTCAAATGAAATAAAGCAATTCTGTATTTATTCATAACCCCCCGCTCCTAGATTGACTTTATTAAATTTAAAAAGTTTTCATATACAGGGTGTACCGTCATTCTTTTGGGTGTTTAAACCGAAATAACGTCTACAAGAGCCGAATTTTTTGACATTTGACAACTTGCTTCGCCATTTTAAAGTAAATAAGTTTTGGTACTTCTGAATTACGAATCGTATTCGACCTATAGGTCATTTCAGCGTCTATTTCTTTCAAAATATAACAGTGTCCGAACTACGCGATTGTATTACTTAGTTGATTTGCAGAAAATGTCCTATGGGAAGAATAGATTGATGCCACGTGAAGAACTCAATCTACCGTAATCCTAATCAGCTCCTCTCTAGCTCTAAAGCTGCGTACGAAATTTTAAAACGAACAAAGACTGATCTAATACAACCTATGTAAGCCTCGCTCTAAAATGAAAATTGGAAACGCACAAGGGTCCGGTTTAAATTTTCCCATGTATAGAGGAAACGCTCCGCATTTCGTTCATTAGAAAACAGGCAATGGGAAAATTCCAATCCTCAGATCCGCAGATTCGCGTGTTTATCTAAGTCCTTATCGAAGTTGAGCGCAACGATTGTATGTAAATTCTGTAAGGGCCCATGGTGGAAGTTGAAGAGACACAGAAAAACCAGAATGCGAATGCGTTTCTCGCAATCAAAATGTAAAATCCCTGGTATTTGGTGTTTAAATGATGTCTCTTGAAATCTTTTCCATTCGAAATTTTATAGTTACAGCAATTTGATTTGCTTCGATAAAATGAAAAGTCTACAACAACGCCTATTTTAAACTTAACGGTATAGCCTGCTACAGTCGATTACTAACCTTAATTAAGCAATATATCCAATTTATGGCGAAGATAATGCGCATCAACGCTCATATGATGGCGCTTAGTAGGGATATTAAGCTCCCACAAGAGCAATGCAGCACCGAAATATATGAGTCACTTTAGGAAATGCCCTTTAAATTTGGCTTATGTGTTTTTCTGTTGCCATATTCGTTGGCAATTAATCTTTCTTATACACAAAATGATGTACAGTAATGGACGATTACGTATACAGAAAATCCCTCGAGTCTATTTTGTTGGCTGTATGCCCGGCTTAGAAATATGATAAAATTGCATAAAAAGGAGGTCGATGTGGGAAGTGAGGTATAATCAATCTTGTTCTGCAAGGTGACACCGCTTGAGTACATGTATTCGAGAAATTGGACGAGATGACGCAAATTAATTTGTAACGACCGTTTGGTTCTTAGTATGAAATTTAGGACGAAATCGCCATAATACTTCTCAAATCTTGATTGTGTAGTCAGGTTGAATGTGTATTCAAAATCTTTTTTGTTCTATATCTCGGGAACTACTGAAACTAAATATTAAAATTAAAGGGAATAACTATACTCAAAAATTATTCTTATAGTTTTTCTGTTTATTTTCCCCGCTTACAACAAAAATATTGAAAATTTAAGGAAATCCAGGGAGTAGTTTTGTACTCACTTCCCGCACAATCCAAAACATAATATAGGCAATAGGCCTTGTACAAACAGAATACAAACATCGACGCGATCAGGTAGCTAGAATCGTACATCAAAAATTCTGTTGTTTAACATAATCTCATAACAGATAACATAGCCATACTAAAAATACACTACATAGATAATACTTGAAAACCACACATATAAATTATATTGGGAGATTTATTTTATTATGAAAATGGTGTTTCATTAAATACTGCAAACAGGAGGTTGCGGTTGGCTGGTTCGCGATGGTTAGAAAAGAGTGCGCGTCTCTTTGCGCTACTTTTATTCGGGTAGTTCATCCTTGATTAATTGAAATCATGGTTTTCTTAATAAATTGGTTGCTCTTTGTTTTTTAAGCCAAACGGACAAACCGTTTTTAACTTCTTACACAACTTTAGTTAACTTGCTTCTGCCTAAAATCATTATGATGACAAACTACGTCTTTAACTAATCAAATCGGACGGACAGCTCGAATAAAAAAATGGCGTAAAGAAACGTACACGCTTTTCTTTCCGTTGCGAACCAGCGAACCCCGTTTTTCTCGGATTCCCAGTATTTAACGAAACACCACTTCCACAATAAAATGATCTTCCTCAAGGTCTTTCAAAATAGCAATAAAAATTAGACTGGATAACGCCAGCTTCGACAGAACGCGTCGCGAGTCCCCACTTACGCCTAACCAACGCGCACATAGCAACATCTGCATCTACGTTATCTCTTCTAACAGCGATAAGAACAGGTGAGCTAATTGAAATATGAAGTTGGTATAAATTGCTTCGTCTTGGGTAAAAAAAATCACAGCGAGTAATTATAGAAGCATAACCTCCGTAGGTCTCACTGCGATATTCTGGGTCAAAAGTTGTATACCCCAAAAATGCCATCGGATTTACCAAGAAAAAGTAAGCAACTTAATTCTAATCTTATTCCTTATTTTGAACGACCAAGAGATAATGGTGATCCAGTTCTACCAGTCGCAGCAGTATGAGAGGTGAGTGGTTACTTTAGTAATATAAGAATTCATATACGTAAGTACATAAGCTTCATGGGGATGCATCAAATCTTAGCCTGCGAACAGTGACTTCTATTTCACAAATTTGTAAATTGGGCAAATCCTATAAAAACAAGGCAATGTAAGAAACCCCTTTAGCGATGTTGATTGAACAGTAAGTATGTAGGGAATCATACTAACAATGCTGCATTGTAGTTGGTAACCCATTACACCAACGATCCTCTGCAGTATACCACCCACAACACAGAATTGTTCGTATGGCTTCCTAAATACTTATGCTGCTCTATCGATTGCAGATACTATGTAAACATACCTAATTCAGTTGTAATACATCGATGATGTCGCGTAAACTAAAGAAAATTCTTTATACCATTCATAAATCTAGTACAATAATTGTCAAATTGTCAAAAACGTGAGTAAAATAAAAATTACTTGACCTAACAGCGTGAGTGAAAAGAAAATCTAGTTAAGTCGGCTAAAGTAGCATTCACAACCTCAAAATTAATACCTACAATTAACAATCGAAAATTAAGGTAAATGTTTAAAGCTATGTATTTTAAGGGTAACATTCACAATATAGAAAATTAATCGCCGAAATTAATACTTAACGCAGAAGTTTGCAAACTGCAAACTTTGTCGCTTAATTTTACGGAAATGAACAGAGGTACGCATGCGTGCTTTTATATGACAGTCGACATAACCATGTTTTGTTTGTTTTGATTTTGTTTACATATACAATGTATGTGGCGAACAGAAAAAAGTATCTTGCCACTTTAGGACAAGGCTAGTTATAGTTAAAAGACACTTATTAACACAAACACTGATTCTTCTGCTTGCGCTACAAGGTTATGTTGAAAGTTGTTGTATAAACAATTAACCAATTGCCTCGCCGGTACATAGGTGGCGACACTGCTTAAACATTAATTTCACGTATTAATTTCAGGCATTGCGAAGGATTGCTTTGCGTAAAGTTAACGAAATAATTTCACTCATTAATTATAAACATTAATTGGAGGTTGTGAATGCAGCTTTAAGGTGTACAAGTTAAAAGAATTACGTAACCATTAACGATTCCAACGATCCTTGTCTGAAGAATTAACATGCTCTAATAAATTTTAGCAAATTTTATGCGACGTTACCGTCGTATTTTTAATTATGTAACAGTTTAGCACGTAGAGAACAAAGTGTTTTTTATATTGCTATGACCTCAACATCAAGCAGCCAAACACTTTTGTCCATCAGGGTAATCTACCAAAACAATTCACTTTGCGAGTAGGGGTAGTTTATCAGTGAAATTTTCGCTATGATTTACTACGTTACATTTTTTCACCCTTTCATACAATTGCCCCATATCATTTCCATTTTGTATTTTATATATTCATTTATCACAAAGATTTACTACGAATCTTTTTAAATTTGCAAAAAAAGAACGCTAATGTTCCGTGCCGTATTTTCACGGCGAACAAATTTCACGCAACATAATTCGTTCAATGCCCGGCATTAAGTTATGTCAAAAAATTTATATTAACGTAATTAATCGTGGCGTAAAAAAAACCCTAGATTTACTGCAAGTACGGGGAAGCGACCGTTTTATGTCACGTCTGATAGAATTCGGATTCGGGAAGCGAAGAAACCGTAAAATATAAGTAAATTTGTGGTAGGGAATTTTTCGGTAATTTCTGTAATATCCGAGTTTGGTATGTGGAACATTAGGACAAGTATTCACGTAATGAGTTCAGGCATTCTTGCGTAACATTATTCATTCTGAACGAGAGATCAATAAGTGCGGTACCTCATAAGCATTTAAAATACTGCTTTTACAGTTTACTACTTTAGAATTAGTGTATAGAGATTCTTAGGGTGATCAAGAAATAACATTGAAAAGATTGTGTACGTTTTTTTTACCCCCTAATGAAATTTCACTGCCTAGTGGGTAACCGAAATAATAATAATTTCTACATCAAACCAATACTGAGTTCATTTTCTCCCCCTTGTTCTATAAACAAGTGTTTGCTGATGATTATATGTATAGTGAGTTTTATTTTCTGGTTTGAAGACCACTGTTTATTTTCCAAATTATAGCATATTTCGTCGTGTTGAATTTCTATTGGTGCGTCCTTAAAGGCGAGTTTGTAATGCGGATTGTCGGTTATTTTGTTTCGCTTGATTATTTTGCGAGCATGTTGGTAGACGGCAAAACTTAAGCGGAGTGTAATTAACAAATTGCATGTTGGTTTAATTGCAAATCTTTAAATATTCTGCAAATTTAACCTATGAATTGTGGGACTCTCGAATTGGTTATGGACCGAGTTTCTAAACTTTTTCACCCATTTTGGAGGTTTTAATTTGGATTTATTAAATATGTAACTGACTGCCATTTGCTAAATCAATTGTTATCTCGTGCATTCTTTAGGAATTCTTTGAGCTTTATTCGGAGTTCGAAGCAAGTCCAATGTGGCTGTAATAGTATTACTTCCATACAAGCCCTTATTCATTGGATGGAGGTATGTCAATTTTTTGTGTTCGACCGAAAGTTACACGTAATCTCTTTCAGAGATCAGAGGTTAATAAAACTGGTAACAATCCGATTAAATTAAAACTGCAATCTTAAGGTGGGTTAATACAATCATTATCATTAGTTCACTATCAAAAATCATTCAGAAATAGCCAATAGAAACAAAGACTTATTGCGCTTTGCTAACCAACGAAACGATCCTGAGCTTAGTGAACTAATGATAATGATTGTATAAACCCACTATTACAGACAATTTATTCCTGATTGTGTAAACAGAACAAATGCATCGTTCATGCCTCCGCACCTGTACGTTGTTTTTAGAACGTGATATTCCAGCACGATCTCGGTGCACAAGATAGAAATCACGTTTTACAGTTGGAATTGTATTTTGTATTCCAATATATTGGTAATCGATGTTATGAAAGTCAGTTCACAAAAGTTTTGAACCACGTAGTTCCATCACATTTTCAAAATATGGAGGTAGTGAGGCAATGGTAATTACACTGACTCAAGGATTATACCACTCACCTTCTCCCAGAATCAGACCTCCTAGATGATAGTGTTAGGACCCTAGATTTGACGTTGTGTCTTGCGGTATTTTAAGTTATAATTTGAGGTTGTCGTCTGCCAGTTTTTTTTAATTTGAAGTAGTACAGATGCAAGACAAATTAAAGACACACCAAGAGTGATTTAGGTTCATTCCTTAATTTTCTCATTTTATTTAGGTTATGGTAAGAACCAATTTTTCGTAGCTCATCATCTGAATAAAATAAACTAAACAAACCGTGGTCAAATTGCTACTAAACTTCAGAAAGGCTGCATCGTAGAATAGACGCACGGTCTTACAAAATTACTGCTTGCTAGCACAGGATCGAGATTCGTGCCCTAAACTAACGGCATCACCCTTACCTCCAACCCGTCGGTGCGATACCGCCCGCGACGATATCACTGACCCGCCATCTTATGGGCCAGATTTTGTTGGTTTTATATGCCATTTTGTTTCCAGATCACCAAACCTAGATATCCAAGAGTTTGTGAGTGTGAGGACGGATGTGGATGGGTATACCAACTTATTTTTAGTTGACAGATGCCCTTAATTTCGAGCGCATAAATGGCAGTACTCGGCACCGATTGGCCACGGAAGCGCGGACTGGTGTTGGGGCCGAAATGTCCTGCGGTCTGTCAACCACAGTAAACATTCCAAAATCAACCTAAACCACTAGAACTAGATCATAATTAAGTACAATGCATAATTTCGACAACGTTAAATTTCTGTCTTCGGACCACACCCCTGACGGGGACATTTGCGCACCCTTTTCGAGGAAATTAGATAAATGAGAAATGACGTATTCAATTCAATTATTCTATACAGGGTGATTCCTATAGTACCTGCCACGGTTTGGGAGCGTGTAGGTGGTGCGTAGGGGAGTATTTTGATATAGGACACTTGGGGTCGGAAATCTAAAATAAGGGTGCCAGAGCCAAATTTACCTTCTGGAATTTCGCGCCTGTAGGTAGGCAACCCAACCGGCCGGCGGTGCACACGGAGCGATCTCAGGCGGCGATGTGTGGCTGACACTTGATCAGAATTTTGTTTAAACCCACGAAATCCCGTCTGCAACGACGCGTATCAAGTGAATAAACACTATGGCAATAGTATAATAATAGTTGGCTAGATGTAGGAAGTGCATTGAGAACAACGGTGGCCACGTTGAACACTTGTAAACGTTATTGCTTTTGACTGTCGTTTTCCCTCCTTCCCTCCCATGTCGCTTCCTCGCGCTAACTCGCTCTGCATCGCTCCGCGCGAAACGTCGGTCGGTTGGGTTGCCTACATACAGGCGTGAAATTCCAGAAGATAAATTTGGTTCTGGCGCCCTTATTTTAGATTTCCGACCCCAAGTGTCCTATATCAAAATACTCCCCTAGGCACCCCCTATACGCTCCCAAACGGTGGCAGGTACTATAGGAATCACCCTGTATAAATGAAAAAAATATTACCTTTGCAGCATGGCTATATGTCACATTTCACTTTTACAACTCAATTTCATCTTTTTTTACTGAGAAAATTACTCGTTTGAGTTGCACATTTGCGCATCTTCCCTCTCTCAACGGGTACCTTTGGCTACTTACCCGAACGCTATCTTTACAAGTTGAAATATCCATTTCGTTCATTTATTACTTCCTAGAAGCATAATGGATTGGGCCCAAGCATGTCTGTTTATTAAATCGGTCATGTATTAAAGTTTTGTTTACGTGTTAAGTTACGAAAATTTATAGCATCGAAACTGGGTAAAATAAATATCGTTCGTTTATAAGGTGACCCATAGTAATATTTAAGAAACGTCTTGCAAAGATCGTTTAGAAATACTAATTTAGATATATCGCTACATTATGTTAAAATTTACATAGCGATCTTGTATTTAATTTGGGGAAGAGTTTCATAGGAAGGTTCGTACCGGTATTCAAATCAGGGACCGTTGTATTGAACTCCGATCATTCGCTATGTAGTTTATTTATTTTATATCATATATTCAATTGTTTTTAAAGCCGCCGAAAGCTCTCTTGCCAGTGAAGATGAAGGCGAATTAATACTTTGAGATTTCAGAGCTAAGTGAAAACCGGGATAGAAACGAGTTCCAAATCGAAATGTTGACACGTTATCAGTCTTGGCGCGTGCATGTGCATAGATAACGACAACAGTCGTTGTGCCGTGAAAATTCCAATTAGATGTATTGGATTAATGAGTATTGTAGTTTGAACGTGAATGATTGTGTCAGGATAATTAATGGCTGACGTTTTAATGGGTTGCAGTGAATGTTATCAGTAATAGTCGTGAAAAGTGTCTCTGGATGCGCTCTAATGTTTAGCGCATTTTTAAGAATGAAAAAAAATGTGCCATTGTTTGCGTTTTGTCCGTCCGTCGGGACCCACTTCTGCCGTTTCGAACTACTTCTAGGGGAATGGTCCTGGAGTCCTGAAATTTTTTGCAGTAGGTGGCCTATACCTTGAAGGTGTGCCAGACAGCCATTAAATTTCGCTGTCTAAACGCCTCCCCCCCCCATGAATTTCCTGAGATGCTGTTTTTGAAAGTAAACGTGCATAACTTTTACATACGACAACATTGGTCTCAGATTTTGCATACGCATGCCTTTAGATTTGCTATCAAGTTAAACTGTAGGGGGGGGGGGGTCATGTTCTACCCTTCATGGTATTTTAATGAATGGTCTCATCAAAATAAATTGGTTGTACAAACTATAATTTTCCCGTGCGACTCTTTTTCGAGATCAGTGAGCGACGAGGCCTGAGGGGGGGGGGGATTAATTTTATCTCTCGTATTCTAATTCAAGGTCTCAACGAAAGGAACCGTTTTCTACCAATTACTGCCTTTCTTTCTTTTCTCTTATCAAACTACGGGTGGAGGGGGGGGGGGAATGGATGGAACTAGTTTTCTCCTTCACGGTACTCTAATGATAGGTCTCAACGAAAGGAATTAATTTCTACCAACCATAGCCCTCCTTACCTTAAGAAGGGATTGTCGGAAGAGAGTACTCACAAAGGGCGATTGAGACATCTACAAGAAATATATAATATTTCATTTGGTGTAACTTATTGAGGTACGAAATGGGATTTCCAGTTACTCCCTACTCGAAATGGACGTTTCGATAAGTAGGAAAAGCACTATCAATTTGTATCTTTTTGCTTTTTGGCGTTTAACTGAATAGAAACTATACTAATTATAGGGGGGGGAATATTGCTCGCTTTCCTGTCATTGCTTCCGTCGATTTGTGTGTTTTGTTGCTTTCGCGCCGTAATTTTGTTTTAGTTTTGCTGAAGGGACCGCCGGCACCGCCATCTGTTGGACCCGACCGATTCCTGGCTGCTGTTTGTCCGATTGAGTTTACACCAGAGGCTACCGAGTTATCAGTCCGTGACGACCACCGACTTCGGCCAGACGCGAGATTTTCACTTGGTGGCGCTCGAGTATGTCCGCTAAACATTATTTAATTTTAAAGCACACCGACAGTGCACGAGCTACCCCAGTTCATCGCAATAGTGAGGGCTAGTTAAATTAAAATGGCTCCAATTGTTTGTTGACGTCACAATAGTACGCTGGGATAACAGTCTCCAAGAATAAACACTATATCAACCAGTTCTGCTTGTGTTTGGAACATTTTTGAAACTCCGATTAAAAAACAATCATACAGTGCCGACACTGTACAGTAATTGTGAGAATTGAACATCTTTTGTTTTATCATGGCACACTTGGATTCGGAAAAGAACGTTTTGTTTTACAAATTGACGTTTCGACTTGGTTTTTTCTGTAATTTTCTTATGTAATGTGTGGGTTTGTAGTTTTGGCTACAATTTGAAATTTTTAAAAAATATGACATTTAGCGAAGGTCAATCAAAAATTTTATTTTTTCGATAAAGTACCTAAAAAAATTATGTGATTGTGGAAGAGGTCTTAACCTGTGCTTCAGCCCAAAAATTAACCGCCCGCGCAATTTAGTTTCACTTAAAAAAAATTTCGAAAAACATTCAAATTTTGACGAAAATAGGTTATAACAGCGAAATCGGTAAAGTTAGGGGTATAACATGTTACATATAAAAATAAGTACCTTTTAAGTACTCTCAAAATCAGTAATAAAATTTGGGGTGTTCCATTTAAAAAAGTGCAAGTTTGATCCGCCACTGGAATACAGCACGCCCCTGGTGATCAAAAATGTTTTAGAAACATGTCGGCGATAATTGTGTACAATTTTGCTCTACGACTTTTTTCGATATCTTTTATGGTAAATGAGTTATGCTCCGAGGGATCTTAGGTGCTACACCCTGTATAAAATTTTTCTATATGAAAGTTGTTTCCCGTAATAAGGCAGCATTCAGTTGTTTTTATTTCAGAAAACAAATGAGTAACGAAAAGCAATTCAATTTTTTTAAATTGCAGTGCACCTTTTCATTAGGATCATTTGGTATAGATTTTTTTCTATTTTCGATGATGTAACTGTAACATGTTAGTACCCTAATACAAGAAAATTTTTCAAAAAAAACTTATTACAATCACATGAATAACGTTAACCTATATATCCTACATCAAAATAAAACAAATGAATGATGCCATTACTAAACTATATAGTTTTTTCTTCCGGAAACTTTTCCAGTAGCCTACATAATTAGAATACCTATACATTTTCAATCAAATGTATTAATTAAAAACTGAAGTAATTTGTCTCACTTTAGTTAAACATTTGGAATCGATACCGAGATCGTGTCATTTTGCATATTTTAAATCACCCCATTACTTACGATAAACAGCTTTCCAAAAAGCTATAATGGCAGCATACATACGACGCATTGATTTAAATTCAATTTACATGCTGACATTTTGACATGGAGTTGGAAGGACAATCTATCACCAACAAAACATTTTAAGACGTACGTCGTACTTTGTAACGCTCGGATATTTACAGCAAAAAGAATTGAAAAAGATAAGAAAATATATTTCGCTGTATCAAGCAGCTTTGTGTATCCTAGCTATATTTTGAATATACGGAGACAACTTTACAGTTGAGATACATAATCCGTTAAGCACGCCAAAATTGTGATTCACCCTTTAATTATTGGGGGATGCTAGAATAAACGTGTAACTACATGGAAATGCGTAGGTAAAGTTTGAAAACTATATATCACTCACGACAGCAACTTGTCTTTTCGGGTGCTAGATTTGCAGATAATCAACTCCACTACAACTACATAGTTTAAGTTATCTCTCGCATGATGGAGAACAGACGAACACTGAAGTAAATTGGGGAAAGTGTTCATTTGGGAACCCATTTGTATCTTGGGTCACGATTTCAATATACCCGCGAGTTGAAAATAATTTGCGTCAAAACAAGTGCGTATATAAATAAAATATATTGAGTTCCATTTACAATTCAGATATGAAGACCCGAGGCAATAAAAGATTCGGGCCTTAACACAATGAACGTTTTTCATTTTGTACGAATCTTATTTCAAAACTCGACACATTCGTTGATATATGTATTAAAGAAACTTACAGAGTTCTTAAATCACTTCTTTTGTGTAAGATATTACCTTATGAAATATCTGTGGGAAATTTCGTTAACGCACAAAAAGAGGATTTTGCCCTTGGGGTTGAATTGGAAAATGTACACTAAATAAAAACATTTAAATTAATCCCGAGAACGTTAACGATATACACAAATTCTCCTTTACAATCCTCCAAATAAAATCGTAAAGCACTCTCGACCTGTTAAATTCCAAAGAAACTAATGCCTCACTTAATTTTCTCGTTTCAAATGAAACGTTTTTGAGAATAATTTTATTCGCTTCTAATTACATCCCTGTAATTCCTACGAATTTTCCAAGATTAAACAGTATATTTAAAGCATTTCTATACAAATTAGATACCCTGGTATAATAAATTATCTAATAAGGGTAATTACAGAGTTATATAACTTCACGACGGGCACATTTAAAATGTCACTGAATCAGTGAATAAGTAAATAACATTCAGTTTTTAATAATTCTTCGCTTTCTATTTCATTTCGACATGCAGCGTGTCATCATTATTAAAAATTACCTACCCATCGAACCGAAACATCTTGCTCCGCTCCTACCTGTAACAAAAGAGAATTAATTAGTGTAATTACTTCATCAATTCATTTACGGTCATTTCTCACATAGGTCCTAACAAATTAAATTCGCCATTGCCTAACAGAACGAAGTAAATCTGATGTTAATTTCAGGTGGTATTTTCTCATTATTACCAAGATCAACATAAATTAAAATCTAGTTTCTCTCCGTCCGACTAGGATACTAAAAAGAACCACAAAAAAGGCAAAAACTATTATTTAACTTCTAAGAAAGGATAAGAGCACATTTGATCATCAATTAAACGTCGAGCAGTTCGTCCAAAGTGTCACGAATTGTTACCGTATAGTTTTCCCGTGAATGGTACGCTCCAGTAGCTGAAGATCGGTGATTCGCTTCTATAGTAGAACATGCAGTTTGTTATAGTCTGTTACCCAGGTCAACCTTTGTGGTTAGAAAACCTTTTTCTATAATGATCGGGCTTCTTTTAGTCATTCTACAGCTGATTTGCTATATGTATTGTAGGTACATTGTTGTAATCACACTTTGCATAACACAATGAACTAATGAGGTCATAACTAACATACGTAACTCATTATCAGATGCAGATGATATCTTTAGAACAATATTATGTTATATTCACGCAGGGTCTTTATAGTATAAAGACCCCGATATTCACGTCCATTATTTGAGAGCTGTTTTCGTAATGGCCGAAAGTAACCACACAACCTTAATCTTCCCATATATTCATACAGTTATTCGCAATCTGGTTTGTAACGAAGCACCCGTTTTCGTACACGAATTCGACCAGAATTAATGAACACACCCAACATGGATGAAAGCTACGTACCAGCGTGAGTGAACACCGGGTACATGGATGAAATTGAACGATCACTTCATTACGAGAAGTTCGGGATGAGCTCGAAATAGAAGGTAAAAGTAATGACTTTAATTTGTAGCGCCATTTTAGCCGCCAATAAGGAAATCAACATACTGTAAGTAATCTGCAGTTTGTAGCCGTTACCGTCGAGATATTTGAATTATAGTCCAGTTAAATTAGTTCCAAAAGTAGTATAAATTGGATGTTGTCACTTCACTTAACGAAACCAAGGGTATTCTATGTAAAAAATCCGCAGAATCTCAAAATCAAAGCCTCCCTGGCCGGAACCCCCCGGAACAAATCGTTATAAACAAAAAGTAATACCGAAAATTAACAATTGGTTATTACTAAATCAAATTCATCCCAACTTTTGGAAAATCCGTATTTGGTCAATTCTTTTGATAACAAAACAATATGACAAACCCAATCACCGTAGGTTGCATAGTCATCGATTAATTAAATAAACAAATTAAAAAACGATAATTTGTCTTTAAAACTGGGCGTTCTTAATTGTTTTATAGATGGTGGATCTCTAAAACAACCCTTTCCAATAATTGTCCAGATGATTCTTGCAAATCGACGGACTTATCTTAGAGAAAATTCTATTCTAAACAAATTCATTTCTCTTCATTTCTTCCCTCGGAGCAACAGTTAACGAGATAATTGAAATCAAATGCGAACAAAAACGACATTTTCCTATTTTTTCTTCATTTTTTTTGTTTATAACAATATGTTCCGGGACTATGATTTTCCAATTCAGCGGAATTGTTTTACCTAAAATACATTTGGTTTCGTTGAGTGAAGTGACAACATCCAGCTCAAACCGTAATTTGACTGGATTATTATCTTTGCAGCATCCGAAAGCTCTTTCCGGTTGGAAGAGAAGATAGAATTAATACCGTATGATTTCAGTTCCATTAATTAATGATTGGTCGATTTTAGTTGCTTAATAGTAAAACCAGTACAGAAACCGGCAAGGTCGCTCGCTTACACGTAGATAAACCTGCCAAATTTAACCTCTCGCTTGATCCCAAAATTCCTGGACACGATCTGTGTTAACTGAGCTGCCGAATTTCGGAATTTCTGCTCGGCCATTTAAGTGAGAGTAATTAACCGCCGCTAATTAAATGTGTCGCAGATTAGGTTGTGTTTGGTGTCAAATGAAGGGCGCTTATAACATGAATTTTAATACTGATCCCAGAATTTTATGATAACAGGGGATTGAGAAATTAACGAAAGAAGTTTTAAGGTTTGAACGTTATCACCCGAGTACGTCGCCGACTGGAAATTCCGATGTTCCTGTCCGCATTTTGGGAATTCCATATAAGGTACATAACATCATGATTTAAGGGGATCAGCTTTTTCGTTTTGGCTCAATATTTTCATTCGGTTAATTACCAAGGGGGTTGGTTTTCCTTTGTTTTGTTTCCCGTTTGATACCGTTACTTAAGTTGTGCTACCATTCCCGCTTTGGGGATCGCTACCGTTTCCGTCTACCGTAGTTCTGTTTTCGATTTTTCGCCAGTGATCGCCAGACCCCTACAGTTTACCTTTCTCTATCTGCTCGCTTACGTTGCTCCTGGAAACCCGCGACCATCCAGCCGACTTTGACCAGCAGAAAGCATCGACAATCTCCTGGTGGCGCTCGAGATAAACCGTACCGTCCCGTCGAGTACCGAAGATTCTCAAAATATTACCTGCATAAAATTGTTATTAATTAAAATTGATCATTTAGATTCAACTAATTTCTTTTCCGTTTCATGCTATAGAACCGATCGCGCGTTATCTAAATACTAAATTCAATTGAAACAATTTTACCTTTCTTTAGTTGTGTCCACACGGGAAAAACCGAGCCGAATCCTTAAGAGTCCTCCCTTACTATTTACCTGATCAAAAGCACTAAATTTCCAACACCCGTAAATGGATCGGTTTATTACCGACAATTGTTATCTTACTTATACAGCAAAACTAAGGACTACCTACCCCTTAGTCGTTCAAACTCAAAGCACAGATTGATCCCCTAGGTTAAAAAAAGCGATCCATACAAAATGCTAGGTGTCGCATAATGAATGACTCCTTTGATATTAAGTTCGAACACGGTCGATCAAAAATTGCTTCAGACGTGGAACGAAGCACAACATGAAATTCAATAAGTTAATTCTTCTAGTTTTCAAGGTCACGTAATTTAATTTCTCGTGTTAGAAACTTCCACTATTGTTCGGATTTATCGTAATAGTTTCCAATTCGCTAGTTATCCCCTGAATGTGCGTCAGCAAAACTTTAAACAATGCGTTTAATTTACACGTACTTAAACTTCGCTACCATAATCGCACGCAGGCCTGATAAATATAATGTTGTGTAAACGTTAATTCGGTCTAAACACCAAGAATAATGACGGGACACCTTTAAAAATGTGAAAAAAGAATGTTTAGTTTATTATGCGAAATTTAAAGAAAATGCAATTTTAAATTGTAAGATGGCAGTTACGCCCTCTGGTGGTCATTTTTAGAACATGAAAATATTTTCCAGCGATTCTTCATAACCGATTTACTCAATAATTACGGTTCCCGAGATATGGCCGAGGCCGAGGAACAGACTTATTGGGTCACCCGGTACAAGTACCAATAGAAAAATTTAGCATGAAAACATGGTCGTATTTAAGCTCAATTAAACAGTAAACACAACATAGAACATGAAACAAATTAATTAGAAAGAATCAATCTGAAATCAAAATAGGTACTCAGGGCCAGAATACACATACCAGACAACAAATGATCGATCGACACCGTTAATTAAAGAAATCTTAATTACCTTAACAAAATATCCGGTCGTAACTGCGATTTTCAACAGGACGTACAAAATCAAATACTAACCGATGATCCTTCTGGAACCTCACTTATGTACACTCCGACTAAACTTCTTCGTAAACTTCACTTCTTTAATTCGACTTAAACAGTTACTTTAAACGACGTAATAAACATCTCTTAGCGCACGCCACTAACTATCTTCTACAAAACCGCACAACTGGCAACTGCTGACTGCCATATCTGCGTATCGTGAACCTAATTGGCTAATGGCACCGACCGGAGATAACATGAGATAAACTTTAACAAAATATCTCACGCAATTAATTAAACCTAATCTTTTAAATTTAAATTTACAAATACAAACAAAACGATTATTTAAACAAAATTAAACATCAAATAATTCTGAAACAAACTCACATTAACCTCGAATTCAAATGATATAAACATTGTGTTTAATCTCAAATAACAACCAACATTTAACGTTAATAATAATTGAAATTAAATACATACAGGACAACCCAAAATTACTCTCCCTCCTTTTTCCTTCCAGTCTCTAGTTACGTAACCGGAAAATCTCCCTCACCAAGGCCACGACCTTGGTTCGAAAGAGTGGTGGGGATAGTGTCGCCGTTCTACTATCGTAATAAAAATAACGAAACTGTAAATTGGGTAACACAACATAAAGCAACGAGTAGGTAGGCATCCAATATTCACATTGCAACGGATAACATACTGTTCCTTTTTTGAAACAGTGCTATTAATACGGATGTGGAATCGATCATTATGTCAAAATATTTTTCAAATTAGAAACTAATAAGCAAAGTTTTCCCTGGCGAAGATTACATGAACTTTTCAGTTTTAATAAAAAAAGACATTTCTATACGAAATAGAAAATGCAACGGTAATATGTATTAAGAAGTAGACATAGGGATTTACGTGTATTGTTCCCTTTTGAAGGGTTCCTAATTTTACGCATCCAATAAAACTTCTTAAAACAAATAACGATCTGGCTGTCTGTAATTATAAAAATGGTCGACTTCCTACAATATTTACAACTTAATTTCAGCATAAAAAAGGTAGTTTTCGTAAATAATAAGAACGTACAGGTACAGCAAACTTTAGATGAAAAGTTTGAGTTTGTTTACAATTCAAACCAGGATTTTTAATTTAATACACCGCGGCATGTTACTAACTTTTAAAAGTTTTAAAACTTCGCCTGCAATTTCGGTACAGGGAAAGCATATCTTTTAAAAGCATCAATTTGCGGCGTTCTCCCATTTAGTACTTTAATGCAGTATGAGCTGCAGTCTGGCAAGGGATCATCCCTTGAAGTGGTATGCATCCTTCACTAATGCAATTTGAAAAACAGGACTCTATTCCCTCTCCTCATTTTCAGTATCGGCTATCGATTTCAATATCTTTGGTAATAAAATTCGTACATTACGGCTATACATTTAGTTCCGTCACGGATAAATTTACTTCCGAACGTATTTCTTTGATGTTTTTTGTCACCGAATTTACGAATACAGAAACAGCGAAAAATATTACAGGTGACAGAACGGAAATGAAATTTTTTGCGTAAAATAAGAGGTTATTGTGCGTTGACAGGTGTAGTATTTTTCCTGTCCTTTAAAAAAGCCTCCGCGAGTATTTTTATTATTTCGTTTCACAACCTTCAATAGACGAGAATTTTGTACAATTTATTCTTATGTACGTGTGCGTGCTTTTGTCAGAATTTCAATATAATTATAAGTTTCCGCGACGTGGAATATCAATTGAAGGATTACAGTAATCCGTGATTTTCTATCGTCAATTAAAAACGCTTAACGATTTCTCCGCAATGGATAATCGCGTTTGAGGGAAAATCGTGGAGAATTTCTCGAAATCCTATCTAGGTATATACAGCTTTGTAATTTGGATAATACTATTCATTTAGTCATTCAGGTCACTTCTAATTGCGTACATTTCGCATTCGCATAATGAATCTGTATTATGCAGACCATAATAATCGAGCGTATCTATTAGAAAATCTATTGTTTCTCGCTACCGTACTGACGTCCACGATTATAGTCTATAGAAGCATCACGTAAAGTTTTTCCGTATTGATCCCGTAACTTGGAAAAATCAGTGGAATTATTCACTATGTAAGAACAATATTTGAGCAGTCGTTTGTCTCACTTAAAAAATTAACCGTTAAGGGGCGGAAACAAGGCGTCGCATTTTTTTAATTACAATTTTTACATAAGCTACGTTCTGTTATCAACTTTTATCTTTTGTAATGTATACAGGCTGAAGCAAATTCGAGAGCCACCATGGTGATCTTGGGATCAGTAAGAGATAGGTAGGCAGTTTAAATTTGGCAAAGTGACGTATTTTGATGCTTAACAAAATGCAGTTTTGAAAGTTATTTAAAAAAAATTTTCAAAATAAATAACATATTAAATTTAAATTTTAAGTCTGACGTTTCGTCTCCGGTTAACCATAATCAATTTTATTTTTAAGTGGAAGTAATTTTTTACTTTTCGTGTCATTTGATAGAGATCTTATTTCTGATTTCAAAAATGTAAAAATGACTTCCATAACGATAAACAAAGTTGATGATGGTTGACTGGAGACGAAACGTCAAACTTAAAATTTAAAAGTGTAGAGGGAAAAAAGTGGCCGTAATAATGTGTTTTTGAAATTTTTTTTAAATAACTAAAAAATAAAAACGATTTTGCAAAATGTCGTTGTTTTCCGGATATCTCCGAAAGTAGTGGAATTTTTCAGTTTGAAAACTGCATTTTGTTAAGCATCAAAATACGCAACATTGCCAAATTTAAACTTATCTCTTACAGTTCCCGAGATCCACATGGTGGGGCCAATTAAACTAGTATTTAACAAGTAACCTTTAGACTTTACACGATCGGAAACCAACCTTTAGACTTTCAACAACTGCGAATGGACTTTGGCCGACTTAGAACAGGTGTTTAATGGACTTTGGCCGGTCAGGAACCTTTGGACTTTGCCCGATCGACAATCTTTGGACTTTGAACAGCGGGTGGATTTTGATCGATAGCTTGACCTACTTTTACAATGGACTTTGACCGGTCAACGACCTTTGAGTTTTGAACATCGGAGAATGGACCTTGCCCCGATCTTCCTTGAAATGTGCGCATGCGTCATTTTAACGCACAACCTAGTTAACCAGTCAGTTGGACTTGGAACGATTTAGAACAGGTGTGTAATAGAATTTGATCGGTCAGCAACTTTTGTACCTTGAATGCGGGAGTCCAACTGACTGGTTAAGGTTGAGCGTTAAAATAACGCATGCGCACATTTCAATGACGCGGAGAATGGACTTTGATCGATACCTTGACCGACTTTGACTTTGATCTGATCTTGAAATGTGCGGATTCGTCACTTTAACGCACAGCCAAGACCTGTCAGTCTTCTTCCAGATCGTGGCGAGTGTGCGCGCGAAGTGATATGTGTCTTTTGCAATGAGGTTTTTGTGTTAGAGGCTGTGAACCTGGACGGATTATCGCATAGATGACTGTGGAGCAAATTAAGATAAACCTCTCGCCAGGAAAGATTGCCGGTCACAGAACACTTGATCCCGATCGACAATCTATGTTTTTCTAAAGATGTGAGCGACTTTCGGGATAGTATCGTGTCAATGTTGAACAAAAAGTCTTTTCGTTCAACATTAGCACGATACTATCCCGAAAGTGGCTCACATCTTTAGAAAAACATAGATTGTAGATCGACACAAGGTGTGCTGTAACCGGCAATCTTTTCTGGCGACAGTTATAAGTAAAATCTAGAGTAAAATTAAACTTCCCGGACCAGTGGGACCAACCTCCGAAATACCCCGGGTCACACCTCAGGACCAACTACCGATCCCCAATTGCCAAAATTTGACCTTGCACTCCAGGCCAATTGCCAAAATCTGACATTAAACCCCGGAGCCAATTGCCAAAATTTGACCTTGCACCCCCGGGCCAATTGCCGAAATTTCAACCCGGGGCCAATTGCCGAAATTTGAACCCGGGTCAATTGCCAAAATTTGACCCCGGGCCAATGCCGAAATTTGACTCGGGCCAACTACCAAAATTAGGCCCGAGCCAACTATCAAAATTTGACCCGGGCCAACGGCCAAAATTTGCAGAGATATTTTCCCACGGTCCCGAGAATTTTTCCAGGCTAGGGTACCATAATACCTACTAATACCACGGCTAGCTCAGTAATGAATAAGTGGCCAATGACTCTTACCTTGCGGAAGGTTGGTGCTTTATCGGCACTTATAATCTGAAAATTTAAACCTGGTGCTCTGGTTTGACCACTCTCAAATAAATTACTCATATAAATTCAATTGTTTGAATACATTGTTGACAATAATCTCGTTCCAACTCCAGTTTTCTTTATATTTTTTGTGATTAAAACATTGATGTACCATATAACAAATACAAAATAAAGTTTAAATCCTGTCTCGCGATCACGTCCAAATAATCACCTGGTTCAAAATTGTACTAAAAAAATTTACACGTCCCTGGATACGAAATGTAACCCACACAAAAGAATTGTATCAATTCCACAATTATTGAGAAAAACTACCAATATTTTTAGTTTGGGTTCACTTATCATTCATAAAAAATACAAAAATTGGTTCACGGGATAAATTTCCCTGAAACGACCTCTAGGGGTACTTTCTTTAAGTGCAAATTTCCTAACAAAATCCCCAAAAACGGTCGATTCTTATTTTGATACAATATAAAAAAACTTACATTTATCTCATCGACAGCTGATTTTCTCCTTTAGAAATGTAGCAGCGAGTTGGAAAATTGGATGGTGGAACGTCTTTTTTACGATACAGTCGGACTTTTGTATCGCTTAGTAAAAATTTGGTTACTCGTTAAACATGAATCTCGAAAAATGGTTGGACAAATTTCAATGCAGAACAAACCCGCGCATCAAGTTCCTCACAATTTATTCTAATTTGGTTTATTTACCGGAATGATTACCAATGTTCCGCAGTATGGAAATGCCCAAAATACCCCTCATAACTTAGGGTTTTGACGGTCAACAAAAAGCACTAATTAATTGTCTCTAACCTTTTTACCGGCTGCCGTTTTATTTATAATGTTAATAACCTTGGCACTTTAATAATAGCGCAACGAATTGTTTTGCACCTTGGATCGCAACGCTTTTGTGGTAACAGTTTACTTAAGTACATGTATTAATATTCGCAATATTCTCGGCTATGCCACGAAAAAGTTACCCTGTTTGCTTAAATTCGCCACTTTATGTTGGTTAACTCGTAACGGCCTTTTTTTCATGGCCACCTCACTATTATGTAAATTACATTTATATAACTTATTTAAGATTAGAATATAAAAACCAGAAAAACCAAGATATTTTGAAAAATATCAAAGATAGGTATAGGACATTATTACCAAAAGTTGAAGGTTTTTGGAGGAGCTAAAAGATGACAGAAAAATATATGGGGTGTTCCATTTAAAAAAAGTGAGATTTTTTAATATGAAGTTTTGCAACTTTGGACCTACCAAAAAACACCCTGTAAGTTCTTTTTTTAATGTTTCATAGTAGATGTATTTATTTTACTTTTACTTAACCCAGGATAAAAGATAGAAAACCTAGAATCAAAAATTAAGTAATGATTTTGACAATATACTGACGCTTGCAAATGCCAAACTTTTCTTACAAATGGAATTATCTTTAAAACTACTAGTTTTTCGGATATTAACCATATAAGGAAAAAGACGTATAATTACACGTAGAATTCAAAAATGCGTTCAAATACAGGGGGGTTTATTTTAAAAAAAATGTACCATTTAGGCGCCCTACTTTGTAGGCGCGACCCTGTATAATTCCAAATATTTTTAAAATGTTAAGAATATTCGACCATATCATAATACAAAAGCACTCGAAAAATCTTATCGTCAAGGCTACTCCGCGCAATCGTTGACTCACCCTGTACAGACAGGCAGAAAGTATTTCATAATCAGCCTTTCAGCCAAAGGTCTCTTCGTACATAAATCAATTTCATTGCATGTACTCGCCCATATTGTAAAGTAAAAGTGGTACCTACTGAAATGTCTAATAAACCAATAACTTTTTATAATGCCATTATTTAAGACACAAGTAACTATACGCACGCATTGTTAAACTAATTCCCATAAACTTTTCTCGTTAGTATTCCCCGTTTTAGCATAAAAGTATAAGTTTTTAAAAACTCTCCGAAAGGAAACTTTTGTAAACAACATCTTGAAAATCAAACGCCACGCAAACTGCTGGGGCGTAAACGAATATCGGTAAATGAATTATTGAAGATATTTGGAAAAGTTTCGGTAAAGAATTCCAAGCTTTTTCAAAATCTGCTTTTACTTCCGGTTCGGGATGAAAGGCGAGCAGCGGGATTGTTTGGTTTGCTCGTGCTGTGCCCTAACCTGTAAGTCTTTATGCCGTTCGCTAGTAATCATGTTTTATCGTATGCTGTATGGGAGATCAAAGCCATTGCTTTTTACTGTTCTGGCAAAAGTATAATGTGGCAGTTAATTCGTATACAGCTTGTTATGCGAGTAGCTTCATATTTTTCAACTTTGTCAATTTTATATGAGATTGTCACCCTACTACGGGGGTAGCAGCTAAGAAATTATTAATGATGTTTTCGTAAAAGTTTACATTTTTATTTACGCTTGGAAGCATTAAGAGACAAAAACAGAACTTGAGACGGATCACTATGGTGGGGAATTACTGGATTAGAGAGCAAAGTTCAAATATTTTTTGCCTTTTAGAATTCTTTGGGACGTAAAACATGAAGTATGTCATCTTGTTGATATGCAAATTTGATTGCAGTAGCCATGCAATCGGAGCAATCCACTCACAAAATATGATCAGAAATTCAAATGTACCTTTATCTAAAATCTACTTTCAAACTGAATGTAATAACAATTTCTCTAGTAAGATGACAAATCTGTATACTTTCCTTTACAACGAATGCAGTATATTAGGTTTATTCACTTCAAGCCCTAACTGGGTAGGTACGCATTTTTAAGATTCAATTGGTCCATGACTTTATGTATTCAACCCCAAACTTGCGTTACTCCCAAATTTAAATGCATTTGATTTTCACTCCAAATGCAAGAACCAAAAAGTTCTTAACTAATTTGTGAAACTAAGTGCTTTTAACTATAGTGAAAATTCAGGATGCTAACTTCAAATACGTATCAAAGGTCTCGTGAATCATTCGCGACAAAATACATTAATTCTGTTTGCCTATGGTGATTTCAACCTGGGACACACGGTATATTATATTGCTGTGGCCCCACGTTGGGCGCCAAATAAGTAATGCTGTGTGCATTGGCGTGTGTTCAACTACACCACCCACAAAACACCTATCCAGCTAACCCAAAATATCCAAAATTAATAATTTAAGAGACTCCGTCGTGTCGATCTACTTCCGAGAATTCCAAAGAATCAATCACACAAATGAGATACACCTGAGATAAATCTTGGGCACAAATAGAAAAAAATCTGAACATAAGAACCATCTGGGTCGTACAATGGATTCAAATAAACGGGCAATTAGTTGATTGACAACGACAAGAAAATTTATTCCGAAACTTTACTTGGCAAAATTAGCGTACAGAAATGTACACGCTCTTTTCTCGTCGTCGTTATTTTTCCTATTTAACAAAACACCACTTCCACTAAAGCATCATACTCGTACTTCCACGAATTTCAAATGAAACACCAATAAGGAACGCTTGAGGTGTCCCCTCTTCCATAAAACAACACGCGCAAAATAAATCGTACACCTGTATCCTTTGTTATCAGCGCCAAACACACGTGCGTCTTGAAATCATTGCGATAAGAAGGTCCAGATAGCACTTAAATGCATCCGACCAGATGTTCCGTACATTCTAACACGCAAATTGAAGTTTTACAACTCAAATAAACAAATTACGATTAAATAAACCAATCTTCTAGATTTAAATTAAATTAAAACATTCGCATACGAGTATACGGGGTGACGCGTTATTACCTTCGGTATTATTTTAGCCTTAATAACGTTCGCCTGATCTGGTTTACATTGTTATATAATATTACATATTAAACAAATTATTTGGCTCGGCCTTGTCCAAATAAACACTTCTGTAACTTTCGGTTGAACTTGTGTAACGGTAGCTCTAAAATTGGTTTTATTTCTTCGAATTTTATAGAGATAGGTAAAGTTGAAATTTTTGTGATTTTAAAGGTTCGAACAGTTTACACAGTTCATATCATAAAAAGTCTACAGGGTGTCAAAATTAAAGGGTCGAATTTTCTAATAAATTGTGTAACTGGTGGAATTATTTTACAACATGTAAGTAGTTAATTACCGATCGTTTTTCTGCGTCATTTGAAATCTAAAGTGGGTTGAACTTTTAATAGCTTTAGGAAGTCTGGCTTCAGAATGTCTGGATAATAAGAGCTAAATTTCTTATCTTCATTGGTTTTATCTGCGCAAATTAAAGAATAAGCATTTGGTATTGTGGGAAATGCGTAGCATATTTAATCGTACCTTAGCTCTCACATAATTCGTAGGGCAGGAAGAGGGAAGAAATTTTGGGGGCATTCGTTTCTGGGCTAGGGGAGAGTTAAATGTGCAACTCTGGGTAAACTTTTTAAATTCCGGATTACGAGTTGACCCTAGAGTTGACCAGAGAAAGACCTCGTGACATTTTTGCTGGGAAATAAAAGTTATAAGCCCCATTGTTCTTTGTACAAAATATCTTATGGAGTGTGTGGAAATTGGTTTGAGATGAGTCACCCCTACAAAACATTGTTGATAATTGGGTCAAAATTAAAACTGAAATTCCTCAACTTTCCAAACTAGAATTTCTATGAGATAATTTTCGAAGGTGAATCTATAGATTCTGCCATGGGCCCAATTTGAATAATAGTACCTCAGTTTATATTCGTGTAGAAAGCCTTGAAAAAATTGAGTTTTCCTTGCCTGTGCAAATAGTACAGTAATAGCATTAAAATCTTTAACAATTCCACGTCTCGAATTACTAGGGTGCAAAACTGTTTTCTGATATTTTTCTTTTCTTTTATATCTCGAATAAAGTGATATTTTATCGAAATATGTTTTATGTGATTACTGAATTTGTCTGTATCTTTATTTTTATACAGCATTAATTATCCCCTTTAACGAAGCACTCGTTTTCTGATTTGTAGTTACCAGTTTTAGTGATCACTCTGTAGATGACTACTTGGTATCTAGGAGCGTTTGCAATCGTTCGATATTTCAATTATTTTTGTTGTTTCCGAAAACTCGTGTCGTTTAGAAGACGAGGCGAATTAATATTTTAGAATTTCAGTCCGTTAAGCTATTATTAGATTTCGGTTTCGAATGGTATATGAAAACCAAGCTTAAAACCAGTCCAGGCCTTGCAGTTTAGGTGTTTATCAGCTTGATATCGCCGGTTGATCCCAACATATCACTTAACAATACTTAGGTGTTAACTGGACTAACGAATTTTGAAAATTTCAATCTGGCTAATTAAGTAAGTGTAATTAAAAGTAGCTAATGTGTGAGGAGTTTCAAAAGAAACTCTCTAATTAATTTGAATTTTAAGACCAATTCGGTACACACGTCAGTAGGCGGCACAGTTAATTAAAAAATTTTTAACTTTTGGACGTTCTTAACCGAATACACCGGCCGGCCGGGAGTTTCCTACGTTCCCTCTCCGTATTTTGGGAAATGTAGATAAGGTAAACGCTTAAATTAGAGAGGATCTTTTACCTTTTACATTTTTGCTAGTTACGTTTCGTAAATAACGTTTAAGCTTATTTTGCATTTACACCGATTAATTTTTACTTTTACATTAGTTTAGGTACCGCACCGTATCTACAGCTTTTCCTTTTTCTTACACAGTAATTTCCACCGCTCCGTGTTATTGCAAGGTAACCTTATTGCTATTTCCTGTTCCATTAATTATAAGAGAGAGGGCGATATTGTTTCGATTTCCTGCATTCTCTTTCCCGTAGACACCGCTAATGAATGTGTGTTTTGTTGCTTTCATTTGCTTTCATTGCCACTAGGCAATTTGCCGAAATTGTGTTTTAATTTTCCGAAGTGACCCTCGCCATGTTGCTGAACGCGTCCGATTCCTTGAGTTGTCGTGTACTCTGATTAAGTTTATCCGAGGCTTCCAAGACCGTCCCGAAAACCGATACTACCGCCTGCTTTGGCATGGGACAAGATTGTACTCCTTGGTGGCGCTCGAGTTCGTCCGTCCATCCGCCTGATCGCTTTGCTTCGACACCTTTGTCACAGAATTTGAATATTGGTATGGAGGAGCGCAGAACTCGTAGAATCACATGAAGATTTATCTCCATCTTCTGGAGTAGGATCTGCATCATACTGCTCAGATTGCGTCATTCATGAACCACTTGAACCAGGTTGAACCTTTTCACACAACGATGTTTTTGCAGCACGACTTCTACCAGAACTCCTGTAATTGTTCCACATGCTACCATTGATAGTCGCTTCTTATGACATGTAGTGACTCCGCAGTAGCCCCACATAAAACCTAAAACCCTAAACGTACCAAACACAGAAAAAAAGGGATAAAAGGGAAAAATCTAAATCTAAAATAAGAAAAATCACAAACCCCTGTACGTACTCCCATTACAGTACCCCTTTCGATTTTTAAAATTTTTTGAAATTTTAAAATTGTTAGAAAAACGCAAATAATATTTTAATGATCTTAGGAGTCCCCGATCCAGCACTGTAATTTTGACACTAAACTTGCAATTGGCAAATGCAAATAAATTAATAAAAAGAAAATAAATGACACAGAAAATACAAATGGAAACAAATAAATCAATTTAGTACAACAAACATATCAACTTAGACAAAACAACCTTTAAAGTGACAAATTGCATGTACCTAAAGGACATCAAAATGGACATGGCCCTGTTCTGGCACCATCCACATCAAAATGGACATGGCATTTTTCAACAGTATAAACGGTTAATAGAATCATACAGGGCCACATCACACTAGCTAATCTCCAATCACATGAATACATGAATAAATACTAACTGCGGAGAAAGGTCAAAATCAAAAACGTTTCACAATTGCTGTATACAGCATCATGTTATTTTCTAACTCGATGAACATCTTCTTCCTTAACGAGTGAAAATTGAATTCTTGACAGACAAATCTTAATTATTAATTTTTACATCTTCTCTTCTCTTCGGACCTGTTCATTGGCAACTCTTGAACTGCTTGTTGTGTAAGGTTTGCGGATGCAGGACTCATTTTTCCGAGATAACTTGGGCGAAGAGTAACCGGAAAAGTTCAGCTAGAACTGCGTCTACTGAAAAATAATCACAATTATTGTGCTTTACATTTCCAAAGTATGGTATGATGTAACGGCAGTTAATCTCTTGTAAGGGTGCTAATAAAAATATAAACACATTTCGATAATATCGATTCATTAAGGGCTGCTTTTTTACTATTTAAATAACAAAAATTTAATTCTTTTTGCTTAATTTTAATTCTATAACTCCCTTAAAGGCACGGTAATGGGTTGAGCATACAAATATTACAAAAATGCGATTGCCGTATTTTAAATTATTAACACCAGTGGACTTCCTGCGCATTTGACTCGAACACGGGCTACTTTGCTAACGTATTTCCAAAGGGTCGTTGAACCCGTAGAAATCAATGGACGAAAACTCCTGTATATCTTACAGGAAGGCAGCTTTACTTTTTCTCGGAAATTTTCAAGAGATTGCACAATTTACGCAATCCAATGGAAAACGAATTTTACAATGAAGGTTAATTTAACTGCGGGCATCTGAGGCTGGATCATCTGGATCATAGATATGTATCTGCTATAAAATAGAGTTTTTGGATGTTTATTAGGTCAACAAAATAAATTGATTTGTTTAGTTAAACGCCAACGCAACATACTGCATTTGTGAAAATTGGCATCTGGTCAGGTAAGAATGTTGTTAATGGAGCTTCACTTGCATGGAAACCACAACGAAACATTCTCATGCATTCTATTTGTATTTTAATTATCGGAAAACCGAGCTCACTAGACGTTGTTAATCTGTTAATGTGCAAATTACTTGGAAAATCTAAAATTACGTAACACCGTATCAGAAAACAACAACAATTTGTCGCAATTGCATCCAAGAGTATAAATAATCGAGGACAATATCTTCAAGTAACAAGACAAAATTCGATAAAAAAGCGCTTAAGGGCTGTGATCAAAATCAACCTGAAAATCACGCCATTGACGATTATACAGTTATAATTTAGTGCGCGTCTATCTCAGCGTCCATTTTCTTATCTTTTCCACCACTGACGATGAGTTGTTTTTCTGACATCAACTCGTCGTTTCTAAAAATGTATTATCTTTCCTCGCAGTTTACTTCAGCAAAACTTCATTTATCAGTCTTTTACGACAAACTTTTTACAATTTACAACAAGCAGTAGTTATGTTACATTGCATTACAAAGTAATAAATGTTTACTACCTTAGTATTATAAATCTTACTTTTATGTCTTATAAATTCAACTCGATTCGATACTATACGGTTCAATTCGGGTAAAAGTTGTAATTAACTTAACTCGGAAGCTTTGCGATTTTTACGAGACAAAGTGTCAAATGAGATTCGCTACGATTTAAAATTAGTAAATGGACAACTAATCACATTACTTTGGAACTGTCGCATTTTTCATTCCATTAAGGTCCCCGTCTTCGATCAATTTTGTTCTCATTATATTCAATAACGTCATTTTATTGCATCTAGCAATTAGCAAAAGTGACGGTATGGACGAGTTGAAAAATGCCAAAGCAATTATGAGAGCAAATAAAAAAATTCCTCTTTCAGTGGAATAACCTCACCAAAATCTTGAAATAAAAATTATTTTCTTCTGCACAGGTGCTAACGTGTTACGTCATTGAAAAGAGAAAAAAATCAAATATGCCTAATGAAAGTGTGCATTGCTATTTAAAAAAATTCAATTGTTTTTCGTCATTCATTTATTTTCTGAAATAAAAACAATGGATAACTGGCGATCAAAAATGAGTTGCTGTCGAGTCGCGTTTGGAAGTTCATGTTAAATACGATTTTCCAAAAAAAAAATTTCAAAGGCGACTCGACAGCAACTCATTTTTGTTCGCCCAGTATTATGGGGAATAAAATGTTAAACAACTTTCATATAAAAAAATTGTATACAGTCGATATTTACCGAGATATATACTATATTCCATACATAATGGGCACTCTGTATATTGGTGTGGCGTGCGGCCACTACGCCATCCACTAAACACTGCCAGCTAGCTCAAAACAAAACAACCTTTCAATTTAGAATTGTAATTATTTTCCTCGTCCGGCTCCTGTCACAATTAAAAATCTCGATGTTTACTTTAAATAAATAATTTGGGAGACTCAGTGGCGTGGATCAAATTCCGAAAATGCCAAAAAATGAACTACACAAATTTTCACCTCCCATAATTTTTGGGCACGAAAATAAAAATCCGACATCAAAACTCTATCCGAGTCGCACAATGGATACGAATAATCACACAATCAATTGAATGACAATGACAAAAATATATTGAGAAACACATAAGAGAAATAAAACAAAATCTCTGAAAGAAAGAAAAGCTTACAACGCTTGTTTGGACATTTTACCCCGCACGCAAGCTGTCGACAATTAAAATAAAAAATCGTAAAATGGCTTCATTTTTTTCTGAATCATCCAAATAATCTGGTTTTACAAAGTTTGCGATACAAGGCGCACCTAACTCAAATACCAACGCTGACAGCAAACAAACAAATTGGCTTGATTAATAAGATGAGAAATTTTTCGGTGGCTGTTCAGACGGTAGGAAACTTTCAATTGTTAATAAAAAGAGCACATTAACAAAATGTCTCACTGTACTACAACTGCTGCCTTTTTAAACTGGACAAAACGTTTTTTGTAAACGAGCAACACGTGTTAAACTTCTCACACAACTTTGGTTAACTTGCTTCTGCACAAATGTATTATAAAAATCAGGAACCTTCAATTGAACAAATGTAGCGTAACGAATCCACGCTCTCAAACCGTCGCGGAACCAACAGCCCCCTTTCCCCGCTGTCTCCAGGATTTAAGGAAACACCACCTCCATCATAAAATAAACTCCTTAAGAATTCTCAAATAAATCGCCAATCAATGACGGAACACCCCAGACGAGTGCGACTACGTTAACAGCACCAAAACACGTGCATTAACTAGATTTGAGCTAGCAATAAACTTCTTATCGCAAGCGACCAGATGTGTCTTACTTCTAACACCTTATCTAAATTCAATAAATTACAAGAGCGATAAAATTGAAACAAGGATTACGCATTAACAAAATTTTTAAAAGGAAAGACAACACTGAAATATAAATTTAGATGAAACGAACTAACTCGGCGTTCTACAGGATGCGTCGTGGCTGTCACGCGGCAAACTTACAAAACAGAGAACGGCAAATTAATTGGGCAACTATTGACTTTAAAAAATTTAAGATAACAACATTTTGTAGAAATCAGTCCCCCTCTATCTCTCATAATACTCAGCACTAATAAAACGTGAAACTCAAACCCTTTATTTGAAGAAATCACCCTTACACGCGTTTCAACTACCGAAATCTAATTAAAAAAGGCCTACACCCATGTGTCCTAATTAGTTTCGTAAAAAAAGAATGTTAAGAAAGTAATACAATTAAACAAAAACTAAAAGGCTACCGTTACAGTATTATCAATGCCTTTTTTTTTCTATCCGCGGAAAATGCCGTACAAAGGTTTAGCACATAGACACTTGCCTTCAAGATAAATACACAGCGATGACTGGAAATTAGGTCAAGTTGACGTTCAAAGGTCCCGTTCCAGGCGGTAGTGACCTTACAAAAAAGGTGATGCTGAAGAGTATTCCCATTCAAGGTCATAGGTGGTAAATCATCCCAAGTTTTGTTGTCATATTTCATTTTCAAGGCCAATGACCCATTCGTGGTGGTGTCATATTTCATTTTCAAGGTTACACCGGCTCATTGACCTCCACTTCTTTGCGATGTCATATTTCACAGATCATTAACTCCGTTTTAGGTGGTGTCATATTTTATTGTCAAGGACAACGGAGGACAATGATCCAATTTTTTGTGGTGTCGTATTTCATCTGCAATGTCATCAGAGTTTTAGTCCCATTAATGCAGGTCAATGTGAGACTTAAAGGTTACTCGCCTCCTGGTCAATCGGCACTTGGCGCTGACCTTGCAAAGGGGGTCAAGGTGAAACTCAGAAACTGGTTTAGTCGTTCACTCCTTAACACCCCCTTCTCTCGGGTACTACGTGGTGACCTCAGAAAAGGTGTCATAGGCATAAAAGTAGGTCACCGCACCATTCGATCGCTCAACCCTTGTATCAGGTAGAAAGTAGATCGAGAACCCGTTAGGTCGTTCACTCCGGAAAATGGGTTCAATGTTTACCCATTAAATAACGGCCTTGGACGTACTTTGCACTTTGAACTTTACTCTTGTAACCTTGATCGACGTTGGGGTTCAGATCTAGGCAGTTGAACTGAATACGCGTGTTCTGCATATCTGTGTTGTTGATGTATTTCATTGTAAACGAAAGAGGATTTCTTCGAATTGTTAAGGTTAAGAAAAATGTCTATCTCAATTGCTGTAATCAATTTCTTGTGCTAATGCATTTGTGACAGCTCCGACGTAATTTATTAGATTTTCGTTTATTTTATAAAAGATTACAGTAATTGTCTTTTTGGGTAAGAAATTTCGACGCTATCTAAAGAGGGAAGTCCGTTTTAATATCGAAGTACGCGTTTTGAACGCATATGCGGGGTTTGTTTATTCAGACGCTGCAGTCTAATGTTTGTTAAACAGGATTTTATGCTAAATTTCATGTCTCATTGTAGAATAAAATTTGTCTATGTAAAATCATGAAAGTCGTGTGTTTATTACGATCCCTTTAACAACTCAGATAAATGTCTCATGCTCAATTACGTTTAATTATATTGATTCGTGCTCAAAGTTCATTTCAAGTATTTTTAATGTTTGGTGACTAACCGTTTAAGGAATTCATCTCGACCATTGTTTGCTTGGAATCAGGAATTTAAGTTCAGATTTCAATTACTTTGTTGTGGCGAAGTGCGAATGTGTGCTGAGAGAAATCTCATCAAAGAGCTAGTTAGGTTTGAAGTGAGGTGATAATTAGCCCGAAATTTTAGGGTCCCAGCATTATATGTTTTTAGCGCATTTTTTAAGAATTAAAAAAAAATGTGCTATTGTTTGCGTTTTGTCTGTCCGCCCGTCCGTCCGGACCCACTTCTACCGTTTTGAACTACTTCTAGGGGAAGTCCTAGAGTCCTGGAATTGGTTGCAGTAGGTAGACTATACCTTGAAGGTGTGCCAGACGGCCATCAAATTTCGCTGTCTAAAAGCCCCCCTCCCCCGAACAATTACCTGAGATGCTGATTTTGAAAGTAAAACGAGGGAGGGGGGGGGGGGGTTAAAAATTAATTGTATCTCTCATTGTATTCTAATTCAAGGTTTCAACGAAAGGAACCGTTTTCTACCAACTACTGCCCTTATTTCTGTCCTCTTATCTTATCTTATGGGGTGGAGGGGAAGGGGGAGGGGGAGTGGAACTGGTTTTATCCTTCATGGTACTCTAATGAAAGGTCTTAACGAAAGGAATTAATTTCTACCAACTATAGCCTTCCTCCTCGACCTCTTATCGTGATCCAGTATATTCCCTTATACCTCAAGACCGATTGTCGGAAGAGGGTCCGCACAAAGGGCGATTGAAACGTCTGCAAGAAATATATCCATTGGTGATGTCAAAACAAAAGCTATTTCGGTTAAAAAAATGTGCTTTATCTGCACAATTTATACGTGTTTACTTTACCTTTTGTATAACCATGATCTACGTATGGATTTACGCGAAATATCGTTAACCTTTCAATATTTGTCCTTCAAATAAAGACCTTGGAAACATGTACTTTGCGTATATATTTGATTTTCAACGTAAACAAAGTTCGCTCACTTAGTCAATTTATAATATTCCATTGTCAAGGAATTTGGTAATTTTTCGGGTAATTACCAATTTTAGTAAAGTTCAAGGTCATTTAAGATCAATGACCCCATGTTTGAATGATGTATGTTTCATTTTCAAGGTGATCCAAGTTCAATAACCTCATTTTTGTAGTTTTATTTTATTTCATTGCCAATGCACAATATATTCAAATGTCATCATTACTTTTGTCAATGACTGTATAAAAGGAATCAAGAATATAAAAAAAAATCGTACAATAAACAACTGTCAATTTCTATTTATCCCGTGAATGTGTGGTTTAATTAGCTTCTATTTGCTGCAAAAGTGCTGCTATAATCCAACGAAAATTAAAAAAAAATTGAGAAGACAAGAAATGAAAAATAAAAAATTAGGAATATTAACAGAAATTCAAAAAATCAACTAAATTTGAACCTACATACGCACGATACTAAGTTAGAAGCATCTGTTGATGGTTGGAGATCCATTCCACAAACTGGAAACCATTAGATAATAATCGACTCAATAACACAAAAGCTTCTCCATGTTAATTGTTTAATTTGACCGTGTAAAAAAATTATTGATTGCTACATGTTTCGATGGTTAATCATCACCAGATACTACAATGTTTAAGAATTAAAATTTCGCTCTCTAGTCAATTGTTTTAGTTCTTAAATAGTGTAGTACCTGATGATGATTAACCATCGAAACATGTAGTAATCAACATTTGTGTTTTCAGTCGATTATTATATAACACGATACACTATTAATCTGAAGCAATTTTTTCTTCCACATTGCATTTTTATATGAAAAAAACGTTAATTAAAATGAAACTTAAGTGAAAAGAAATACTCCCTAATTACAATGTCCTTCATGTTCCCAGTAATTATATTTTATTTACGAAGAAACGCAATTCGCTCCAATTAGCTCCATAACAAAAACATTGAACTGGAGGAATTCGCAATTTACGGAATAAGAAAAACATCGGGGCACGATGCCTCGTTTCCACGCTGTTGTCCTTTTAATAATAGTAAGGTGACTTTTAAATAAAATTTCGTTCAAACTAATGACTAGCGTGTCGCTAATATCCGGCTGGCTAATTCGTTTTAATTGCCTCGTGAAATTTAATGCGTCTAAATAGCGGAAGAGAAGATGTATTAGTACCGTACAGTCAAGGTCGCAGCTAGGAATACCAGGTCAACAACTTTCACTTTCACGTCCGCAAGAAGCACATCGCCGTGAAAGAATTTACATCACTCACATTTACTTACCGGGCGTCTCGTAATTAACTACGGTTTCGGCTCATAAAATTTTGTTGTATAAATACCACTCTTAATTAAATGTTCCCAATTTCTCCGTTTTATTACATTTTTGTTGTTATACCTACACTACACCCCAAGATCTGTGGAATTTAGTATTAAACTGGTACGTAAATTAACTATTTTTGGAATTGTGATTTGTGGGGCTGTTTGTCCTAGCGATGACGCCACGAATTCCAACATCCACCAGCCTAGCGCTTTCAGTGTTATAAAGGGCTCTAAACAGGATAAATCTCATCGCCAATTCAGCTTTCGTAGAGTTGCAATTTCTAGGTGAGCAAAAGCTGCCTGCGCCATCTAGAAAGCACGAACGGGGGTTACGTTTGGCATCTTGTCTTAAATGGCGTCGCTCCATAAATGTTTGTTGTTATTTTTTGTTATTTAATGCAGGTAGTAATTTTTGCATTTCTTTATATCATATTTGTGTTTTGTATGCCACATTTTATATTTTTTGTGTATTTGAATCTTTGTTTTTGAAATTTACTAGGTTTAATCGCAATGCATAATCAGTAATCACGTATGTGATACCGTTATGCTATTGTTTGTAAATGCTTATGTTTTTGGTGTAATGCTTGCTTAAATTATGTTTATTGATGTTGATTACTTGGTATTATCCCTGCAGTAACATTCATATAAGTTTTGATCATTTTATTTTAATATGTGGAAATTACTGATTCGTTTGATGTATGTACTGACTGTTGTTTATTACTAACATTTTTCTCCGTGAATGAAGCAGTCACGGGGGTTGTAAAAACTGTAACCATTTGAGGTACGACACCTAATTCCGTGATTGTCTTCGACATTCAACTGTAGGCTCGAAACCCCGAAACCAGGGGCGGGTTACCTATCTTGCCGGAGCGGGATTATGCTAATCAAAGCTCTTCAATTTAGAATCTATGTGCGATAAATGAGTTACGATTCGTAATTTCCCATATTTTGTTTTTAGTTAAATTTACCTACAAGGCCATGTAATTTTCCATCTTGCTTTTAACAAAGGACTTTATTGCAGCAAAGATGTGTCACATCCTGTGTATTTCAACCTTTCTTAGAATCTTGATACCTGCTTACCTGACCCATAATTCCCAAAACTTGTTTTTTAGCCTATATGTTACCTCTTGAATGCATGCTACTTTTTGTGATGTTATAATTGTAAGTTACGCTATATGTGATGAAGTTCTCCATTTTTCTGGTTCCGTTGTGATTTTTTGAAGTATTTGAAGTATTAAGCATTCACATCATTACAAACAATTAATTTTACTACATAATTTAATATTAATGTGACGGCTGTTTTTTTTATTGGTAAGTTCTTTTTTTCCCTGCCTATTGCTATTTTTATTCGGTGAACTACCATTTTGAAAGTTTATTTTTGCAATGTAATTTATTTTGGACTTAAATTTCCGAGCTTTTGCAATCATAATAATTACGATCATTATTAAACAAACTTTTCACAATTTCAGTGTTTTATTTTACGTTCCTTCCTTACTATGCTTCAGGTCATAGCGTTGTTTACAACTAACGTAAGGGGGCTCTGCCTTAGATGATCACGTGCCACTTTTCAAATTTTAGCGGGATCTTGTTTAATTTTGGAGGGAATCATCATTCGGGTGGCCATTTTTAAACGTTGCCGGGTTGATTTTATTTCCGTGTTCTTGTAGTGTGAAGTTAGTGTAGAACCTGGGGGCTAAGTACACTACAAGCTTATTTGGACATATTACCCCGCATGCAGGCGATTGATAATTAAAATAAGAAATCTTAAATTACATACAGTTTTTCTTAATAACCCAAATAATCTGGTCGCAAAAGGTGTGGATTTATTGAATTTGATTACAAACATTTAGTAGCTGTTCGGGCGGTAGAAACTTTTAACTTTTAATAAGACGAGAACCTTAACAAAAGGTTTCTGTACCTTGCAACTCGACAAAACGTTTTCCGTAATCGGACACTACTTTGGTTAACTTGATTCTGCATAAATTTATTAGAAAAAATGACAAACTGCGTCTCAAGAATACAAATAGGGTCCACTGCCCGAGAATTTAGCGTAAACAAATGTACCCGCTCTCAACCGTCGCAAAACTAGCAGCGTTTTTACGTTGATTCCAGTATTTAAAAAGCACCACTACTTCCACTATAGCATAATCTCCTTCTTTAACAACATTTCAGAAACCTCGCCAATCACCAACAGCTTAAAATAAAGCCAGCTTCAAAGAAATGCGTAAAAAAACGTCCCCACTTCTAAACAAAAGATACAAACACAATAAACTGTCCGTAAACCTTTGTTATCACCACCAGATGTGCATTTCCTTGAAATTAAGTAAATTTGGCTTGATAAACACCTTATCGCAAACAAATAAATAAAGACCTTTTCTAAAGTAGGCAAATTGACCAGATATGTCTTACTTAAAGCATCTTATCTAAATTGAACAATTTAAAAGAGATGAAATTAGAAATTATATACAATTATAAAAAAAAAGACATACACTAAAATACAAATTCACACGAAACGAACCAACCCTGTACTTATTTCGTAAATAATCACCCAGATTTACTTAATAAATTGAAATGTTTTCATATACAGGATGTCCCGTTATTATTTTTGGTCTTCGGCCGCAATGACATTTACACAACAATACTTACAGTTAGAACACTTCTGTTTGTCTGCATCTTATCGAAATCTTACCTGTAGCAATATATTGATATCAGAAAATTACTGAAAACAACAATATATACTAATGAGTTGTAAATTGGCACCTTCGTTGTGAACATATCTAAAGATATCTACAAAATGCGCTCTCTTCCGAAATTATGTTTGTTGATGGCAAACATGACAAAGCGGATAAAATTAATAATAAAGCTTCATTTTTAAATGAAACCAAGAAAGATACATTACAGTTGACCAGTCGACGTTAAGATAGATGTACAATTCGAAATTACCCTACTGTAACTAGATGACATCTGTATCAATCTTACACGCATCTATTAATCTATTAATTTAACAAAAATAGTGCAGGTGAGAATGTAAGCAGTATTCGAATTTAAAGTATTAGGTTCCTTCTCCTCTATATAAAGGGTTAATAGAATCATACATGGCAATAAGCACTACTAGATAATCTCCTCTCTCACGAGTACATACAGTGTAGAATTGGTTTACGCACCATAGGTATTTCAATGGTAATTTCTTTCTATTGAAATATTTTCTTCCTGTTTTTTTGTAGGTTATAATATTCTGCGTCTATTTGTAATTGTTTGATGTAGGAAATTTACGAGGGAAGTTCGAGGGGAAGTTATAAATTATCATTTTAGTAAAAATCACTCGTTCAGTGAAATGATAGAAATCCATGCACCTCCTCTCATAGCGACAAATTTCCTCCTTGAAATTTAGAGCCGAGAAATATTCCAAGAATTTCTTAGTTTAATTTACTTTTGGTAAATTGAAAGAGAACGCTTCTTTATGAAATCGAAAAGCTCCAGAAGAGACAATTCGTAGGATTTCGCATGGATGGGCCCGTAGATGAATAAAACGGAAAATGCTGACAGCCTTTACTGTTTCATGCGTTTCTTATTAAGATCGTTGGACAACTTTCATTAATTGGGGAGAGCTTTAACGACACTTCTATGTCAAAATATTCATTATATCGACCCTTACGCAGTACTTCTAAGTTCTATAGGAAAACCTTCCCCCTTTCCTCCTTCATCATAATTTCTCATTATATGGCCTATTACAATAAACAGATATTTTAGATGAATTATTATGGAACTTCCCTTCCATTTAATCCCTGCTTCTGCTAACGAGGGTGCACACCGGAAAATTAAGTCGTCCATCCATGTGCGGTAAAAGGGTCACTGTAAAAGACACCCTTTTCCTTTTTTTAAAATTTTACGCATGGGATGTGGACAATGCCGGTGCTGTTAATTGGAATCCTCTGCTCGTTGTATCTATTTAACTGTTCTTCCTTGAAAGGACGTAATATCGTGGGTTTGTTAAAGCTGTGCACTGTATTATTAAAGTTTGAGAACCATTGTGTACTCTCCGGAAAACAATGTGCCTATATCGAATTTCATTGGATCCCAATATGGCCTTACGATAAGACCTCTTTGGAAACAAGTAGGTAATAAAAATCCGATATTAAGCTAAATGGAAGGCATTTTCAAGTTTTGAGGGAGACTCAAATCAGCATTGGAACGATCTTTCCATTTTCACGTAAACACCCAAAATATTGTGTGTGTAATGCACCTTTATGTAATGTACCTAGATATGAAATAAAACATTGAGGCAAAACAATAGTAGATTGTTCTATACATAAAGAAAAGTGAGTGAAAATAGTTACGTATACTACCGTCAGGGAGTACATACAGTTCTATACGTTCCAATTGACAAGTATGCACTATTCGTTACGTATTTCCTTACCTAACGAAATAAACAATTTGTGGACTTTGTTAGATTTGTTCATTTCATTTTGGTTTTTTTAAGAATGGAGATATTTTACAAGCAGAATCAGAAGCCGCGACCAGTATGCCATTGTAGTTTTTAATTACTTCAGGATGTTGAGGCGACTAGATGGCGAGAGTTTATCTCAGGTTCAGGCCGTCTTATAATGGGTATTTGGATACATTTACAACGGCAGTAAGATGTCAATTTCTAACTCAGGATAGCTTATTTAGCCAAATTCTTCCGCATTAGGATATCCTGTGGTTAGGGGGATTTAGTTTTGGAATAGATTTTGAAAAAATTCCCGGGTTGGCATTCAAAGCGACCAGTTGTGGTTCTTAAACAATTGGAATTCACGTTGCGGTGATTGGGGAGGTTACATATTATTCAGGTTGTCATAGAAGCAATCAGTAAGGAACATTAAAAAAAGTTAACCCGATTTTAGCGGGGAACTGTAATTTCCGATAGTTACGGACGTTCAAAGTTTGTAGAAAAATTGGTTTTCCTTTTTAGCCTTACTAGAGGCATATATGGTTTAAATTTCAAAGAAATATCTCCATAATTAATAAACTTGCCATTGCGCAGTCTGCGCATGCACACATCTGATTTTTACTATATGCGATATGTTTGCCTTCATCAGAAATATCTGTGCTTATCATTTCACAAAGATATATTAATAAATAAGAAAGTTGACGGGGAGATATTGTTTCACTTTCCTGCATTTGCTTTCCCGTAGATACCGCTACCGATAGGGAAATTGCTGTGCGATTTTTAATTTTGTGTTAGCTTTCACTAATAGCCGGCCGCCACTTTCCTTTTAGAATTCCTGTAGCTGCCGTTTACTACGTTTCAGGTTGCCCCAGGCAATTTATTATTTATCCTCAATTCTCAACTATGTGAATAAAATAACAAGTGCAAGAGTAATCAACAGAAGGAAGGGAGGTTCCCGCGCGACAAGTATAAGCACTTATACCGGCCGCGAGGCTGCTGTGAATCAACTTTCGGTTTAAATTTGTCGTGTAGCCGAAATCGGAATTAAAAGTGCAAAATTAATCGGAAATTCCGCACTTTCGAAACCGAAATTTCTACTATAAATAACTACACACTGCACAGGGTGCTCCAAATTCGTGGCTCGCTATTGGGATCTCCGTACCGGCGAGAGAAACAGTGAAGGTTAAATGGTTGCGACTAAAAAACGCATTTGAAATTTTTGAAAAATTTTGAAAAAAATAGGGAGCCTAGACCTTGCTGAATGGACATGGCTCAAACGAAATTCTGTTTGAGCCTCTATAATATCCCCCCCCCCTCTCCCTTCAAAAGTCAAAATCTCTTCAGACATTCTTAAAGACTCAAGACTCAAAAATTAAAAAATTTTAAGCCTCACAGTTTCAAAGACCCAAATATTGAAAGGATTAAACATTTAAATATCAATAAATCAAATGATCAGGGATCCAATGCTTCAAAGATTCTTTAATGGTTCATCCGGGATTCTTCAGACGTTCTTTAATTTCTGAATGATTCTATAACGACGTTGGAAATACTTTTCAAAAATTCTTCAAATAGTTTCCTAAGAACCTACAACCCCCCAAACCGAGCCCCAAACGCTCTACCGACTATCTCTAAAACTCTTCCAAGAAAAGTGAAGGCACCAGTTACAAGAATGGACCATCAACATTTTAGTTTAAAGTTCAAGCTTCAAGATTCAAAATTCAAGAGCTAAAAAACGAAAAACTTCCAAGATCTAAAGACATTCAAAACATTAAAGATTTAATCAAAGTGTCAATATTCAAAGATTCTTTAATGATTCGTTTCGGCTTCTTCCATTAATGTTGCTTCAAAAGGCCTTCAAAAACAAAAATTGTCAATAAATAAATAAAGGGTTTTTCGAAAGTACACTGTGGATAGTAATAGGGTGATACACTAGTTCATTTATCACTTTCCGAACTAGACCTCCTAGATGCTGGAAGGAGGTTCAGGAGTCGTTTACAATGCTTGTAACGGGATGTCGCCATGCAGTTTAAATTTTTCGAATTTTATGGGAAAAATTGCATATGTACCACTTCATACGAAGAGTGAACGCGAATTGGTTCAATGATAAAGACGCGCAGCTAAAAAGCGTGGGTTAAGGGATAAGCCAACTTCGCCGCTAGGTTGGTACTCGTTTCGGTTTTTCTACGCGACTAGGCAGCCTGCGCACATTAATTTGATGTTTACAATATGCGATACGTTTGCTTACACTAAAAGCTCCATAAATAAAAAAGTTGCCATTGCGCGGTCTGCGCACAACAGATTTTTACTATATGCGATATATTTGCCTTCGCCAGAAGTATCTGTGGAAAACATTTCAGCAAAATATATTCATAAATACGGAAGTTGACATTGCGCAGTTTGCGCGTGCGCAGGTTAATTGTCAAGATTTTCCTTGGCTCAAGTGCTAGAGCTATACGCTACCGAATGCAAAAAGAAAGAACTTAATATCTTGAAAACTGTAGGAGTAGTTAAGGCCTCGGGCAGGCGGACAGACGGACGGACAGAGAAAGTGGCTGCAATAGCGCACCCAACTTCCTTGGAAAATGCGCTAAACATCAAATTTTGCCTTCATCTACAGCCATATTCCATACTGTCATATTAGCAAAAATAAATGCTAGTTCTACTGTCTAATTTATTGCTTCCTAGAGTTATAATGAAAATGATTATTCTCCTTTATTAACAATGTAAAAAATAAAATAATCCAAGCTAGAAGATTCAAACTTACACTTTTCCTTTTCATTTTTTAAACCGATTAAAGTAAGTGACGAACATTTAAGAGCTCTCTCTACAATTTAACTGACCAAATCTAAATTTCCAACACCTCTAAAAGAATCGGCTTATTACTGCTGTGAATACAAAACAAAATGGTTACCTTAAGTCTACACCAATAATAATGGCGATGTCCTGGGTCGTTCAAACTTAAAGTACTGATTAATCCATACAAACTCCTAGGTCTCGTATAATGAATGACTCCTTTGATTTTAAAGTTAAAATACGATCACTCAAGAATGCATTAACCAGACGGTAAATGTCAATGTCATATAATAATATATTAAGTAACAAGGGATTAAAAAGAGTTTTTGTTCCTGAGAGAATGGTTTAATATTATAGGGAACAAAAACTAGTTTAATCCAGTGTCGCTTATACTATTTTTTCCAATACCAATACCGACCGATTTAAATTCATTTTTCCATGAATTGTTTACAAACAATACAAAAATGAGGGATTAAAATTACCTGTTAATGCACAAAAATTAAGGGATTAAATTCAATAAAACAATGTAGGTATTGGAAAAAATATATTATTTGAACACAGTCGATCGCTTCAAACGTGCGAATCATTACCACAATACACATTTTTCCATTCACGTTGAATCATAGAGTTAATATCGTGTATCGAGCTCATGATTTAAGGTCAAGCACATATAATATTTGTGGGTTAAAATTTCCACTATTGTTCGTATTTAACGTAATAGTTTCCGAGCCGGAAATTATAATTTGTCAGTGAAGGTCACTAAAACCATTAATTCGCAATTTTACGCGTATGGTTTTTTCATAACATAAACTTGGCCATCATAAGTGCACGTAATTTTTTCCGCAAATAATATAATAGATGGCTCGAGTTGTCATACCACTATACAGGGTGTTACATGACCGCATGTAAAAAAAATTGGGCGATAGAGGGGATCAAGACAAGCACTGTTTTCAAATAAACCGATGGTCCAACGTGTTTCGTTTGGGAGCTACCCCCGAAGAAGTGGTGAAATTTGGGTTTCTTCTTTAATTTTTTTCTCAGCAACCATATCAAATTAGCTAAAATTTGTAAAGATCAGATCCATCCGAACACACATTACCGTGGAAAACCGCGACAGGGCTCAACTCCAAAATTAAGAGCCGACTTCCCGGTGCTTCAAAACGTGTGTGATAATGGGGCGGGGAGGTAATTTTTTCCCAATACTTCCCTTACTTACTTACGACAAGACAAAAATTTAAATAAAATTTATTTGAATGGATGGATGCACACAAATGAAACAGGCATTATTACCGCTATAAGAATGAGTTAATTTTAACTATCATGTTAAAAACAACACTTAATTGCGGATTTGATTCCCAATTAAATACACATGAGTAAAGACGTCCAAACTTGTAATTTGCTTGAGGAGGTATAATTTAGTTTGCACGAAAAGCATTTGAAATATCGAACTTTCATTTAACTTTCTATTTTGACGAGTATTAGCAGGTTTGGAAATGAATTCAATGTTAATCGGCTGAGGGATTAGGCTATTTTTGTGCCGACAGTGAATTAAAACTTTTGAGCACTCTCTTGTGAAACTTAGAAACTTGTAAGAGGATAACTTCGTTATCAATAAACTTTCAAGGGCTTAAGTAGGTATAACTTTTCCGATTCCATTTCGTAGATGTACCTTAAGTCTGGCTTTAACCTAATGAAAAGTAAAACTTCTCGCTAAGCAAATTAATACCCATTGTCGCAAATTACTCATTAAGCACTTTGCACTTTGGTAAGTGCTATAGACGATCCCTAAGATCGTGTGAAACCCTTGTAAGAAAATGCGTAGTATGCCCGCGTACACGCGATCATGATTAATTTTGAACGGTGTTGGGCGTCCCTTTACTAACGGCCATAAAAAAGTCGCACGGAAATAAATTTATGAATGGGGTTACCTTACATAATCCGCGCAATCGGGCTTACAACTTATCCGGTTTAATTCGGTGTATGAAAACACACACTTGAATGCGATCGCAGGAATTAAGCACTTGGAATAGTCGAATAACATTAAACACTGTACAGCCATTAACTATTTGGATTAGTAACTGAAATCTCACGCTTCTGTACGCATTGAAATGATCAACTTTTGATTTCCGTTCATCTATGATAATTGAATAGCATTAGATGTTAATGCAACAAAACAAAACAAGGCGAGTAAGGGGTTAAAGGGCGACGGAGAGTCTAATCCAAAAAGTAAAAAAGATGTAGATTTCGGTTTGAAATTAAAAGAATCAGCTGCATTTTAGGGCGCCAGTTTATCGCGCCATAAGACGAAATTAATGGGAAGTACGTGACAGTCTAGCTGAATCAGATCTGTTGTTATCAAGTGCGTTTTTACTGGTTTTGTGGGAATTTTCCGTTAAAGGAAATCCGAGGTATCTTGCAAACTGGAAATATCATTTGGTGATTTTCTCGTGAGTAACAAAGTGGGTATAACTACTCGAAATTCTAACTGTATATGTAAATGAAGCCTTTATCTGGCAAATCAAAGTTTTGTGGTTCTTAAATTTCAAAGAATCAGAAGAAGATATTAGATGAATACAGACAGTGGGAGCTTTAAAGTTATCGCGAAATTAAACTCTTTGACCCTGAATTGGAAAGTAAACTAAAAATATACTGCATCTCGTCATTCAGTCGACCGCTTGCCAATTGCGAGTAGTTATCTCATTTTCAATGACATTTTTTTCGAATATCTTCCGAAGGATTGCGTAATTTTTGCAAACATACCAATTTCAAAGAAAAAGTCGAGCCACATTCCTTTAAGAAGTACATAGTTTCCATCCATTGATTTTTCTTTGTTCGTTGAAATTTTTGGAGACATGTTAGTAGAATCTTCGATACTCCAGTTGATAAGTTCGAGGATTTTCCTCCTGTTAATTACTGTAAATAAGGTAATTATATTTTTTTTAAATTTCGTATTCAACTTCCCCCGCTCTCTTCTGGTAGTGACTTTGGAAAGTGTGTGAACTTGTAAATGGCCAAGGTAAAACTAAAAGGTCAATATATCAACCTCAAAGGTCAATGACCCCATTTTCTGTAGTCTCAAAATTTAATTCTAATGTCATCAAGGGTCAATGACTTCATTTTTTTTGTCACATTTCATTTTCAAGGTCATTAAAGGCGAATCGAACCCAAACGTAAAACGTGGATCGGATACAGACGTTAACGCGAATCGAACGGTTCTCGTTCATGTTTTGGTTCGCGTTCAGGTTTGGGTTTATCGACCCCTGATCAGGTTTGTGGAATCCTGTCGAAGCGTCAATCGATCCCAAACCTAAAAGCAATCAAAGCCAAACGTGAACGCGAGCCCAAACGTGAATGCAAACCCAAACGTGAATACGAATTCAATCGTGAAGGGAGTTTACAAGGTCATACACTATCCAAAATTATAACGATTGATGTAGTTGGCGCTGTGTTTCCTCCAACCCGCCTCATAAATGGCCAACTAGCTCACGGTTAAACAAGAAAATACAAGTTTGAGATCTGTCACAATGGTAGTTCGTTCTGAGCATTTGATCTTCGTCCTTCGTTGCACTTACCAATGATTGAGCGCCACCCAATTTCGAACTTAACGCCCCCCGTATGAAATTGAAAAGATACGAGGGTTGTAATAACAGTAAAAATCAATTTAGGCTCGAATTTAGGTGCCAAAAGAAATACTGGTTTATTCAAACAAATGGCAAAAATAAAAATTCTCTCCACAATGGGATAGCGTAACACACAAATATTCAAAATATTTAGTAACTAATACGCTAAAGAGTTACGGAAGTTGTCTCTTTGTTGAGGATCGACTCGTTCATGACCCGGTGACCCAATTCCAGAAAATGGCCGCTCGTTATCAGCAGGTAGAAGATATGACAAAGGTGTTGGCACTCGCAGGCAACGGTAAATTTAAACCAAGGTTGTATACTCGTACGTCAACAGCAAGTAAAGCGTCTGCTAAGCTCAAGCTGGTCCTTACAGTTGAATTAAATTCGAGTTTGAGCTAAAATTAAAAGCTAAATAGTTGAGCCGGTACTTGAAACCTAAAAAAATCAAAGGCAACCCTCTTTGTTGATGTCATAAAATGTACATACCTCATAATTAAGAATAATATATTGTAGACTGTAAATTTTTGCTCAAAATGTTCCCACAACTAGCTCAAATTTACACAATTCACATTCAGGAGGTTCGTTTCTAAATATTCATTTAAACTATATCAATTTTAGATACTCGTTATGCCATCTGTATATTTCTCCTGCAAGTTCGCTGTAGTTCAATTTCTGGTAGATTTCACTTCGTAGTTCGTTTTTCTTTCACTAGAGGTCGCGCAAAGTATCTTAATTAACTTAAAGTTCGCTCACTTTGGCTGAACGCTTGCGTACAAGCTGATCCTGTTGATCTTGTAGAAGAACGAGAGCTTCGGTGCTCAATGTTATGTAATCCAAATGTAATAGTTAATTGTATTAAAAGGTTTTATCGGTGTACAAAGTTGATTACGCTGACATCACTTAAATGAACAGGTCCACTTTACCGTCGACAGCTGAATCCTCAGCTGACTCAGTTTTAAATTCTCGCGTCCGCTATGGTTCGTATTACGCAATATATTTCAATTCGCGCGGAGTAGCCAAGTATTGACCAATGAATTGACTTCATATTTAGCGGGTTTATTATTATTTTTAATGAAAGTTAAACCGAAAAATTCTTCTTTAGTAAATCTGGCTACTGGCTACATACGCAATTTCTACGGCTGGTCGATTTATCTCAATTTCATGTAATACGCGCTGAAAGCACCGTAGAGTTAGACACGATTTTTTTGTAATCCGACGCGTATTCTTATGTTCTTGGCACGCACTGGCCCGTGACTAAATTAACTTTTTTCGCCGCGTTATGGATACTCATCCGATCTAACGCATACTTACTCTTTCCTTATCGCGCTCCCAATTTAGCGTTGAATTTAAACGTACCACGTCGCGGCTACCCGCATAATGCCTCACCCAATTGTACAACCACTCCTTCAAAATGGTTGCTAATCGTTTGAACGGGCATTTTTACTCGTTTAACCAATAAACTTCTGTTCCCTTTACCAATCCCGCGTTTAGAACAGTAATTCTGTCAGAAACCACACAACGGCATTTTTTGTAATCTCTGCCAGAACCGTCAGCGTAGGTAGTTCCCATTCTGCTGTACGAGACGGACTAAACTCATCAGACACGGACACGTATGACATATTAATTTTAGCTAATCGCCCACCAGACTGGCGCCACCAAATTTCCCACGTAATTAATCGGCCAGTGTCGTATCCGGCAACCAATGACTTAAAAAACAGTAGAGCGATCAAATTTATTGAGACAAAACAGTAGCGTGACAAAATTTGGAGGAACCTGTTCCAAAATGAGCTCACCCTGCACCAAGCCCTGCACACCCCACAATCAAAAACCCTGTCACCCCAAAGAAACTGAACTGCAAGCTTAATTGGAGGAAACCACCCTTAAAACCGTTCCAGCTACCAAAATCTAATTGCGGCTGTATGTATGTGCTGTGATTACTTCAAAAACAATAGGCATTATTATTGTGGATGTAGGGGTACTTACTTTTGTATTACCTATTAACATCCTGCCTTAAATTTTATTTAATTTTATCCTCTAATCTGCGGTAGTGTATAAAATTACCAGTTCTAAAGCTGCGAAAAAGATACAAAGATGATCAAATTAGGGAAAAGTCGCACAATTGAATAGTTATTATCATTTTGTAAAGAAAACCAGAAAATTCCGAGTACTCCCGAAGATATAACAGAAAAACCGAAATTTTCCGATTTTGTTTTACTTTTTAGCGCATTTCCACAAAAATTTAAAAAATGCGCTATTGTGGCCACTTCGTCCGTCCGTCCGTCCGCTCGTTCTATGAGACGCTACTAGTTCTTTATCTTAAGAGCTATTGTTCTACGTTTTTCGCTATTTGGTTCGTTATGGTATCGAGGCTTGCACCAAGGAAGGAATTTTTTCTGCGTTTATTGCTAAAAAAGTTATTGTAAAAAAACCAACAAACCGTTTTTTATATGTTCCATAATTTTACTTTTGCCGTTTATTAAAAATATTATTTGTATTTGTTTAAAAAACATCAGAAAGAAGTAAAAACAAAATCGGCAAATTTCGGTTTTTCTCGCATATCTTCGGAAGTAATCGGAATTTTCTGGGTTTATTTAGCACAACTTTTCCCTAATTTGACTATCTTAGTATCTTTTATGGTTTCCGAAATCCCCATGATCGACACCCTTATCTTGGACACAGGATATATTTTTTCCTTATATACAATTTATTTTTCCTTTTTGTTTCCTTATGGTATTTTGAATTGAAAGACATGCTAATGTAAAATTATAATTTTGAGTTCTAGCTTCGGAAATTTTCCAGATATGTGTTTCAGCTATAATTCAATTCAATTGTCAATTTTCTGTACAGTGCTGGAAGTGTCGAGAGCGTAGTTACTAGAACAATCTACGCTTTCGTCGTCATTTTGTATCCCTATTTTCGGCAT
>NW_022170511.1:20887101-21017606 GCF_008802855.1 Photinus pyralis | reverse complement strand
TTACTTTCGCGGCAAGCCATCAACGCTCAGCAATGTAGAAAGAAATAATTTTTTCAAAAGATTTCGAAATGTAAGCAACACGTTTTGAATTGATGGATTCAAGCTTTGTAAATTTTGTAGTTTACTTTCCGATTTACGTTTTCTGTGTACTTAGAACAATGTAGATTACAAAATATATCATTCAGTGAACATCATGCTCTGGAATCGTCGTAATTGATTGAAAGTTTGCCCATACAATAATTAAGTTTTAATGAGGGTTACTAAGCAACTGGTCGAAGATCAACTGCCGTCCTCTAGTCTAATTAAAACACCGAATAAAGCGTGCCTTACCGAACGATTGCAACAAAGGCTTACACATTTCACAAAAGCGGACACCAAGAATAACCCCCCCAGTCACAACAAAGGATCTGTAAGATAACCGAGCGCTTTACAGCTAGTTGCCTCCCTTTGTCTGCGCCCTTTGCCTTACAAGAGTTATGAATGGAAACGTCATTAAATGACCGTTGATTGATTTTTAAGCCGTAGTAAATTGGATTTTTTCCCTCATTCATAACGATATTCTTTGATATACACTCGAAGCCGATTACGCGTTAATTCCGCACGATCGAATGACCTCAAAATTGATTTAAAACTCCACTTCCGACAGGCAGTAAACGAATACCATAACAATAAATCAGCGCCTGTATCAATTTCCCTTTAAATTTGTGTACGAAGGGTTGCGTTTAATAATACACCATTCAGTACTTGTCAACCCCGGTTTGTAGCGCATTGTTAGACGTAGTTTTCATCTTTCCTTAAAACAATTTGTCCCTGTTATGGTCACATGCTTGTTCCCTCGACGTTCATCTGGCAAAGAGACGTTTTGTTTCGATTTTATTGTTCGGGATTCGTTCCCTAATGAACGTCTCGACGGAAAACGTCTCGGCGCTTTTAAAGATTGACATCGCGTGCGGTAAAGCGTTCCGAAACGGATCGCGTAGTGCACGAAAATTTTAGTTTGAAGTAATTGTTTTATTAACAAAGGTAGGGTGGGTTTAATTGGTAATCATTGGCACCTGCTGGATGTGTTTAACCCCAAATTGAATACTAGAATCGCGAAACAGCTACCGCCTGGCTCGCTTATCATTTACATATCATACGCTAACGTATAAATTGTTTAATGTTTCCGTTTTTTTTATTAAACTTCCAGCCGAATCAAACATTTCGCGTTGCATTATATTACCCTTCTTGTAGGGGCGTTTCCTTGTATCGGCTGATATTTGAAATTTCTAGGGTTTGGAATGCCACCAGCACAAAGGCGTATAAAAAGCACCCTGGGAGATCGCCGCACGACACAACTTCAACGAGCAGATGTAGATATTTTTAACCCTCAAAATTATAAATCAAAATAATATTGAATATATCGGCTGACGTCGGAAAACTCGCCATTAACTTTCAACGATCAGCTCGTTTATATTAATTGATAGATGTTTATTGTTATTAGGCCATATTTCGCCGATTTTGCGAAATCAAGAAAAGTGCCTATCGATTTTTTATAAATCTGGAAACGTCGCCGACGACGATAAATAAATACAAATCCGGAAGACTATCGTGCCTAATAATTATAAATTCTGCAAGAGATGTGGAAACGTGCTAAATGACTTTCGGTGTTTGCTATTAAATTTTGATTGTGCTGCTATAATTTGAAACAAGAAAATACGATTTCGTCCTTTTAATAAATTGCAAAAGCAACTTTAATTTCAGCACTGTATCGCACTGTTATAAATTTCGCAGGAGCACGATGATTTGCATTTCCCGGTTTCTCCGCGATTTTTCTTTATTGCCGTTTTATTACGTGTTTTAATGGCGTTTTGTTTTTATACTCTGGAAAAGAGGCCACAATTTAAAAACTACAAATTGTAAGTCAATCGAAAAGTTTCGGGTTAGTGAAAAAGTTATACGGCCTCGTTCATCGGCAAAAAGTTTACGAGTTTGCTTTTTGATAGTATGCGGCGATTAGTTCCGTATCGTTGATGAATTAACACTTTCTATCAATCAATGATAACACGCTCCGTTTTCTTTTCGCGTTTTTCTTTGCCGCCTAGTTACGTCACTATTTATCTGAAATAGAACACTTTAAAATTCAGTTTCTCCCAAAATTCAGGTCGATAAGTAAAGTGGGGTTGCTAATTGCTATAACTTGAAATTAAGCTAGCACCCCACCTTTTCTGATTGAAATTTTATTAGTTAGCATCAAACACTGTGGATTAAAGACTAATTTGTACCCAAGTTATTGTTTAAACAATTTAAACAATTTTTTAAAAAGAGCAATTCTCAGAATCATTTTAAAAAAATGAAACGTATAAATTAAGGACTAGTTTGTATTTACAAAATTAGATATTTGCATGTACCCACCCAATTCCGCCGGAAAACCGGTTTTTAAAGTGGAGGTACAAATAGTTTTTGATGCATCATGCAACTAAGAAAATTTCAGTCGAGGTGGATGTTTGTTTCAAGTAAGGACTCTCACTTTAAAAATAAGTTTTCCGGCGGAACAAACTTGGTCAAAATTCTAATTTCTTGGGGTTTTTAATTAGTCCCAAATTATAGGCATATTTGTGTTTGATTTGGGCAAAGCGGGGGCGCCAACTTTATGGGCATCAAAAATTCAACCTGTAACGATTGCCATTTACACAATTTTCTTTAAGAATGAATGGCGTGATCAGCGGAAAACACAAGAATAAGGCTTGCGAGTGGGCGAAAGATTGAAATCATCGACTTGATGGACCAATTTTAGGAGTTTTCCAACAACGGAAAGTATTACAGTTTCCAGCATGAAAAATCCATTAGTATTAATTATAGTTCACCGAAAAATCTGAGTAAATCTCACAAAGACTGGAAAAATCGTTAATGACGTATAGTGGAACCTTCTGAAATTTTTGATATTCCCCTATAAGAAGTGTTTATAAGAAAGAAGGAAAAAATTCATCAAAAGCTTTATACGATACAGGATACGATAAAGCCCCAATAAAATAAAAGTGAACGGAAAGAGTTAATTTAAATTTCATTTGAAAATGTCTGAAGTTTCGTGTGTAACCCTTGACATTAATACTTTATTTGCTTTATTACAGTTTCCTGGAATACTAAAACCTGTAAAATATGATTCTTGCGTTGGGATTTACTCATCATTAAAAATCCCTTCAGATTTCCTTCAATATTACAAAGCAATCGCCATTTATTAAAAATGGCATAAAATATTATTTTATTATAGTAATTAAATTTTATTACAATTCAAATAAATATTCCAATTTCTAAGTTGGAAAAGTTCAGATTTCAACCAGGAAAGTTTCAATATACAACTCGGAAAAATCTATTTAAGAAATTTCGTGTTTTCGGTCGCAATTTTCGGGTTACCTTTGAAAAAATCAACTGCAAATGCAGGTCACCTATTTCTAAGTGACAAAAAAGTGAAAATCCGACTTTCGGATTTCCAACTACGAAGAATATCACTGGAACCTCTAACTGAGAAAGCCCTTATTTTAAATCAAATTTTTGTATATGTATGCATTTTGCATTTTGAAAAAATCGTACTCTAATTCAAATATTCTAAGCTTGATTATTCCGATCAAACCAGCAAAAATATACACCTGATTTCACACGGGAAAATTTCTTATTTTCAGTCAAAATTTTGTTATATACAGACCAGAAACCATAGTGTTAAGTCACTGTAATTCAGAAACCGAAATGGTTTTTTCACATTTAATAATAATAATATGGATTTATTGGTAAATGGGATTCATCAATTAACAATATTATTAAATCCAAGACAATATTCAAAAACCAAAAAGACTGTATCTGATCATCGACGTTCTTCCATCTACCTTGTGGGGACAAAGCCTTATCCAAGACTAAACAATGAAAAAGTAAAGAATGTTAATGTACCTTAATATTACAGTTGCTGAATAATTGGTTATACAGTCGCCTTTAAGCATAAAATAATCCAATCTACTAAACTTTTAACATTTTTTTTAGTTTAATCAAAGATTGGTTTAACGCACATAAAAAAATTTTTGGACAACCACCAAGTTATAACACTCTTGCATAAATGTATGCAGCACGAACTACGAGGTATGAAACTATTTATTTATTTATAGAATATTTTCAAAGAAGGATTACAAGAAGTGTTGAAACTCCAAAAGATTGCTGTTATTCTAAGAACATTTATAAGGTTTTTTTTAAACAAAATCAATAAGTTTTTCAAAAACGTTTTTCGAAAAAGCGGACGCGATAAGTGTTTCTAGAAAGAAAGGGGAACATTTCTAACATTTTTATTTTTATAGCTATAAGAATAGAATTTTTCTGGAACCAAAAGGAAAACAAGGGGGGCAATATTAATACCGTTCAGATATGTTTGTATTCCAAAATGTACCTAGTATTCGTAGCCTGTACAGTATCTATAAAGGACACATTTGTAGTTAGGTACGAACTATCAACTTTTTGGTATAAGAATCATTTGAAGATTAAATACATTGAGGGGATTTCTTAAATGCGTTACTTACGTACTGAGCAATTGGGCCACTTACCTGAAACAAAAAGGAAAAATAAGCATTAGTGACTACGAAACTAAAAAGTATGAAATACCAAATGGCAGCATGACTTCAAATATCGATTGTATAGTTCAAAGTAAAATAAAATAATAATATTGCTATATATTGGAAGTTATAAGAAGTATTGGATAATAAAACTCTGTCTAAAATACTGTGCGAAAAGAGTTACTGTCGAGAATTTTTGTTTCACTTAAACTTTCAAAGGCGATTCGACGTCAATCCTTTCTTAATCGCCTGTTATTTCCATTTGAATGTAAAGTGCGTGCAAGGAATTTCTCATGTTTTTAGTAAAAAATATATTCATAATAGGAGTTTTCTTAGTTTTCTTGAATCAGTTATATAAATATCTTAAACGCTTATCTACATTCAACCTGGATCATGTCGTAGATGGAGTTCCGAATCGCTGTTTCTGTGAAACCATCAACATCGCTAACGGTTTCTTACATTGCCTAGTTTTTTTAAGGATTTTTAGAGGTTTGTCGATTAAAAAATTTGTGAAATAGAAGTCGCTGTGCACAGGCTAATATTAATTAATGCATCCGCAACTCTCTGCGAAGTGATTTATTTACCTGGTTGTAACTTACAAACTATGTATTTTAAACACCCGTGGAGTTTTTCTTTCTGAAAAGATATCTAGTAGATTTTTAGGGAAAGAATTCTAAGAGTTTTAATAAATTGTGCTCAACATTTATAGGATAACTTGGAAAAATGATTTTGGAAAACTGATGAAATGGATACAATGTACCGGCTTCAATCTGTATAGGCAACGGGATACATCAATGCATTAAAAGAAAATAAACTCGAGATTAATTCGAACTCGAATATAATTGAAAGAAACTCACTGACAATGTATATTTGTATTAGGAAAGCATCGCCTGAAAAGGTTCCACTTTCAAAGTAAGCGAAGGAGAGTGGGTTCATTTTAATGAAAATGGAATCCATATCCTAATTTCGTTATTGCGGTTAAACTGTGGCAAACACAAGTTTCTTAACGCGTCGACTATCATCTCCTCGCAAATAAATAGCGACACAAAATCTCCCCATCTAAGCACTAGGAAAAACAAGTGGATGTGGAAAGCCTTCATGCTGGTCATTAGTTTCTTCGTTTTCCACGCCGACGACTACTTTCGTACAGTTTTGCTCAACTTTTATCTTTAAATTTTCTGTTAATGAGAGTTTCCAGGAGTGCCAACTTCAAAGGTTAACAAACAAAAAAAAGAAATTATTTAATTACTAACGTTCTAACTTTTAAAATTTTCGCCGGGGCTTTATCGATTTTAATAAAACTTTATGGAGTAATTAAGGTTTATGCGTGCTAGGAAGAACAAAAAAAATCGCAAAGGGCGTTTAAATATTAAGACCGAACTCATTAAAAATGGCTCGTAAAGCGACGACTTTGGCGATATTTAGTGAAATGACCGCGGCGTATTTGGTGGGAAATTTTAGCAATTACTTTCATTTAAATCATGAAAAAATTTTAACGGGGGCGGCAGTGTTAATAGCGTCGAGTTGAATGCATAAAACGTGCCAGACGGGGCGCAATTAATTGCAGTTTTACAAAAGTATTTTAAGCGGTTATTCTTTGCGGACTAATTACCGATTTTATTGACTGTCTGTCCGTACTTCGGAACCACAAATTACGTACAAGTAAGCAAACTTAAAAGTTTTTCGACGTACAAATTGTTAGAGCTACTACTCGTTAGGCTCGCAGCAATCTTTGGATTCAACTCAGAAATGCTGATGAGAACGATTAACTTTTTCGCGACATTTCCACATTTCGTAGCTTTTACGTTAAAAGGAAACCGTCGGCATAAAAACTTTATTAGACAATTGAATCAAATCCAAAGCTCTGCGTTTTAATACATTCTTTTCATAGTCAACATTTGTACGTTTACCACCATATTGGAAACCCTTATCCGATTATGTTGCTGTGTATGACGTATGTTATGCTGCTTTGGTCTTATAAATTAACCATGCCCCAAATACGAAGCTGTCTTTACGATTTATGATTCAAAGTCCATAGGAAATCAATTTCAAGCAAATTTTCTCTAGGATTTTCCGAATTACCCAAAGAATCACAGGAAGACTTTAATATTGCAAACAAACCATGGAATCACTACAAACCGAAACAGACACCTCGTAAGGTGAGAAAACGATACTGAAAAAAAATTCCCTATTATCCAATACCCAATCTTAAATGAAAGATCCATTAAAAATAGGTTCACTCGATTAACGAAGAAAATCAAAACACACTTTAGGTCAGAAGAACTGGAAGCTGGAAGTATGTCGAGTATACTCTCCCAATTATCAGAAGACTAACCTCTTCTCAAATGTTTTCCATTACAAGTAACCTAGAAGTTTTTGGCAGGGGTAGATAAAGTGAAACAAAGCATTGTGCATTCTAATGGTATCTGTCATCTTATTAAAAAATGGGACGCGGAGTACGATATCAAATGAAGATCAGAATAGAATACAATATTGTTTCTATCAAGACGCGCCACTTTGTGAATGCAACGAAATTCTGACAGTCACACACATCCTCTCAATGTACCGACTATATGTGGAAAACAGGCGGAAATATACTTAGACCTTAAAAAATCCTTGCACTACCAAAAAGTATCCACAAAGTATTAGGCTTTCTAAAAGAAATCAACTTGTGACCTATTAATTTTTCATTTCAATATCGTACTTCTAAAACTTTCTTCGTTTCGGTAGCGTCATAGTCCCTCACTCAAATTTCTAGCGATTTTTAATAACGGAAAACATTGGAAATTGACATCGAATTCGTTTCTAGCTTTGCGAATGACGATAATGCAAACGGCTAGCGTGCAAATAGAGTGCTCATTCATTCAACGAGAACAGACGACCAATTTGTCGAATGATTGAAACCCATCACAAATGTACTAACAACCCCTTCGAAACTATTGTTTCCCGTTGCGTCCTTGTGTACTTAGCATTAATTATTTCCTGCTAATTAAGGGCGGAAAATTTTGGGGTGCGATGATATATCATTCTTTATCTCGAAAATGTATATGCAACTCCAAAAAGCAATTTAGTGTACTTTTAATTAAGACATAGGGAAGATTCTAAGGGTAAATTAGAAGTTTAACGTGAAGTTTTCGAGTTTGTAAACTAAAAAAAGTATGGCACAATAAAAAATTATCATTAGTAGCGTGGACTACGTAGTACTTTCGCTTCTTGTTGTTAACGAGCCGCGAATTCATTTGCGAGTTGTGCTGATTACTGTAAGGGTTGGTTCACACCACTCATTAGCATAGCGGAGTCTGCAATATATACGACGGTGATGCATATTGCATGGAGTACAATAGTGACGCATTTCCTTTTCTTCGCAATATGAGGGTGGCTAAGTGCATCATCGCTCTATGAAGGGGAAAATTCTACGCATAGTTATTATACAGCTATTACGATTGAAGGTGACTAATTTATTATTATGCCGTAGTAAAATTGCAGTTGAAATTCTGAGGTCCACCAGGAACTTTTTAGAGTTCTTAAAAGACCGAGAGGGAAGGAAACACGTAGAGAGGAATCGGGAACCGGATGCAGGATTCAGAACAAGCAAAGCAGAAACATTTAACGGGCCAACTTTTGGATATTCGCTAATGGCACGGCTGATATAAATCATTCGGTGCTCTACCGAAAAAAGCGAAGATGGAAAGTTAGCCTACGCAAACAAAGAGGTAAAAGTGTCAGGGGAATCGCGTATGTATTTATTGCACGCGTCTAAACCCTCGTCCACTAATTGCACGGAACGACGCGTCGCGGCGCGTCCCGGACGAACTTGTCAAATCTCGAGGACAATAAAGGACGAGTGCTTCATCGACAAAAAGACCGAGAACTGCGCGGCACAAGTGCTGAAGCTTCATTATTTCTGACAACCATAATTGATTTATGGTTTGGTCTACCCTGTACTCGACATGTAAAAGTAAAAATAATATTTCACCCTTAAAGGTGTACGGAAGCGCCTCCATGGTATTCCCGTCAGGCGCGAAACGTGAATTGGAAAAATTGGCTCGTTATGTTTTATGAAGATAATCGAACGCGCGCGCGACTTTTTCAATTCTGTCCTTTCCCGTTTGCGACGCCACCGCCACCGCCGTCGGAAAAAAAATCTCGCCTCATTAATATTATGTTAGATAAATTAGACGCAATTTAGCGCGGCCACTTATCAAGTCTAACAATAATTGGAAAAACACGTGTTCCTTTTTCATTTTGGCAACGCACGCTAAGGGAAAGTTTTATTATTAATGAAAAGTGTTTTCGCTTTAACTATTATACGAGCAGGTGATTTGTTTTACGGTTCTCCGATTTATTTATTACTCAACTTAGGAAATTCCTTTGTGGGTTTTTGGTAAACTCATAATTTATTTTACAAATTTATTATCCAAGCCATAATGTGGTGGGTTTGACACCGATTTCCTGATGATGTACAGTAATCGAAACGTTTTTCATTTCTCCCACTGCGGTACAGACAGAACATTCAAAGAAGGAGACAAATTTTGTGCTCAGTTTTGGAATTCTAAAAAAACTTGGCCCAGCTGATCAAGGTGTTCGAAGGCTCCAGTACACCCTTAAAAGATTCATGTAATTCTATGAAGGGTTATTATTTTGCGAAACGGTCTTGACGGTCCACATTTTAAAATAGAGGGTTTCAAATTTGAATATGCTATCACCTCAGCTTGAACTTGTTTTTTGTACGGTGTTCAAACCCCATATTTTAGAAAGAAGGACTTCAAGTTCAAGGCATAATTGGCCCATTAATCCAACTGCGAATAGCGGAGTGGGATTACATCCACGGGATGATAGATTTGCTGGACACTCTACTTAACTCCTTGTGCTGATCCTTCCATGAACTTTTTGAGCAGATATGTCTTTCCTTTCTTCGTGTTGACAAATCCCGTTCATGCTAGAGTGATCTGCTGTTCAGCACAAGCTTCAGTTTATAAAAATTCAATAAGTGCCTCCGATTTGTTTGAATTGGCATGACCAGTACCTGCAGTCATTTTTTTCTGCAGATACTTTTGCCAAACTCGCAAAGTTTCATCGGAAAGACTAGATTCCACTAACAGATTGATCCAAATTGTAAGATTTGCATTATTAGGGACTGAAGGGATCTTAGATGAGACTACAGTTCAATATACATCTTGGACCGATTCATGGTTTGTATTACTTGTTGCCTTTGAAATTATAAGCTTCAGCAACTTTCTTACATCGACTTGAAGGTAAAGATCCTCACGACCATACCTCTCCTTTAATTTTTTAACAGCAAATTTATAACCAACTTCTCCTACCTTGAAGTGACTATCCACATTCGCTGCTAGTTCAGTTCCAACAACCATCGACATCTTCAAATAGTTGAACTTATGTATCGTACTGATTTCATTATCCTAATGCAGTCTTGAATTGCCCCCAGTAACAAAGTCAGTCCTTCAAATCTCCACTGAAACTAGGTAGATTAAACTGCGGTAACTTGTACCTCTTCTTCCCACTTGTCAGTCGACCATCTTTTCGAGCTCTTGCCACTTTACAGAAAAATAAAGCTGAATTCTTCTCGATACACCTCAGCTTCATTTGGTTCCCCTTGAATCTTTTCATCTTAAGCATCCTGGTTCACCAACAGATTGAAAATGATCAAATTCTTCTAACTTTGAATGCGCATCCTGGAACGTCCTCTAACACCGCCTCCAGCAACTGTCATAGTTCTTAGCTTTTTGCAACTTGTATCAATTGTTACCACTCCGTACTAGACAAAATTGATTAAATCTCGGTGGAACCTCCAAAATGTTTGTCAAGATCTCTACTTGAAATTATCTTTTGAACTGTCCTCTCAGTCCAAATTTTAAATTTAAGTGATTCACGAAGACTTTCAAAGTTCAAGATCTCTGATTGAAATAATTTTTTGTACAGTCTTTATGGCCCACATTTTAAAGTGAAGTTCAAATTTAAAATTTTTTGCCATGATTTTAGCTCGAGATTATGTGTCCAGGAACTTTTGTGAACTTTTAATTGCATATAAGAGCCTTTAAGAATCCTCAAGAAACTTCATAAACATTAAAGGGGTCGTTCATTAATCCAAAGTGCCTCAGAAGGTCGAGAAATTACTGCATAGCTAGGGGAGGGGACAAGGTTTCAAGAGCGGTGTCGTTGTAGCCCAATTTCCCTCGGATGATCTTTACTCCAGTTGCAGCAGAAGCATAAGGGTTCATCTTCTCGTTTAGAATCAAAAAGGGTATTTACTAATCGCATTGAAATTTTTTCAATTGCAATGGCAATAGCAATTGCAGCATTCTCTTAACGTCAATCATTTAAAATCGTCCAGTTTTCTTAATTAAAGCTAAATATTTCAGATAGTTTGATAGTGCGCAATTTTGTGAATGTAATTGTCACTATCGTGACTGCTATAAAAAGACAAATTTGGAAGAATTAGGCGTCTTCAGATATTTCTAAAGACGTTGTTACCTTCCACGTCGATTTCGTCGTTATTAGAAGACATTGAGCGATATAGGACAGACACGTTTTGGAGCGAAAATTCGACTACCTTATTGGCATCATCTCCTTTCACGATTGAAAGTGAAGCTTCTTCGATACCTTTGTTCGACAACTACTTAAATAAATCGCGTGTCATCAATCTGCCGAGAAATTGACTATTCATAACCATCTTTCATTCGGCGAACGCGTTTCGATATGTTGTTGACATACATATTTTTCTTTTCATTTTTTAATGCAAATAAGAGAGGAACGAAAAGGAAATCTAAACTTTTCATATGGAGAAGTGAGCGAACTTTTAAGTAAGATTATACAAAGGAAATGTATTTGATATGAGCGCTGGGTTTAAATATACTCAAAGTTAAAATATTCTGTGGCAGTCGTCGATATTTGAGAAACGTTGGCTTGCCAAGTAAAAGAGAAATAAAGAAGTTTAAAAGTGATAGAAAGGGTTCGACGCTTATGTCAATTCGTGTGTAAAGCTCGAACGGTTAGCTGAACTTCTCAATCGGCTCTGGCGATGAAAAGGAAAAGTTGGCTTCATTACAAAATAATAGCGAGCTTCTGAAATTTCATGAATAATTTTAATATTGTCTATTTGTGTTAATGTTGACTAAATGACAAGATAACAAACGAAATTAGTTTCCAACTTCCATTTAGAGTTTTGCTCTAAAGATACTACATTTGCATATTTACTTCCTTAATTTCGTTTTGGAAAATTGATATATTGTTACTTCACTCCGAAATGAGAGGCTTTTGTGTTTCTAGGATAATGTTTGCTTAAACGTGTAATAAAAGACGAACACGTTAACCCTATGTAACACAAAGAGCTACATCAATAATGCGCTAAGACGATGATCAATTCGACAACTTTCCTCTTCTTTGGACCTCTTGAAATACTATTTTGAAGAGAAATGGAAGAAGTCTTTTAATAGATCAAGTTCATATCATCTGATACCATCAATTAATTGTTATTACAGTGCTTTTCTTTATAATCCGCGGTCTTTAGTTTTCAGGTCTTGAAGTGCGATATGAATAAATTTGTCTACTCAAAGATAAAGAAAGAAAAGATAAAGTAGGTGGATTCACGACACTATGCTATACTTACAGAATATGACTATGGAGCAATTGAGCGATGAGAAATCAGCTTTGTAAATCAAATTTAACACTAATAAAAAAAGGGCACTCGAATCTTTTTACACACAATTATTTCGTTTAAAACTGGCTACTTCCGGAATGTGCGGATCCACAAGAAATTCTATTTCATATGTCGGCTTTATTCCCTGATTTTATTACCGAACTTATTCCCTCTATATTTTTAAGGAAAACAAAAACTTTATTCTATTTATAAATTTTTTGTCCCACTTTTGGCACTTCTACGAAAATAGGTTTACGCTGGTCCCTTTCCTGCTCTTTCCCGTCGCTATTTTTCGTTACAGTGTACGTCCCCCGCTATTAATTCTTATTTCATTTGCCTTCTCCTGTTAATGTTTCCTTTGGATTTTTCCTGCTTTGTGTGTTCGTAATGTTCGATAGCGTGTTTGGAGTGCAAACTGCACATCATGTAGATAAGATGCGGTGAGGGCGGATTAATATTTTAAAGTGGAAGTTTTGTTGAAGTTGTAGATTATCAATTCAATTGAATTCAATTTACTAAAAACAAAATCTAATTTAAGGGTAGTCGGGCAATATAGGATATACGTAGGTATATGAACACTACTGCACATATCAACCCTTAAAATGGTCAAAAAATGGTAACTTTCATTCTAAATTCATTTCATTTTACAATTACAATTACATTACAGACGGGAAGTGGTCATGATGGCGGCCGACGATTGTACCTGTTACGGACGGTGCCTTAAAAAGTGTTGTATATGCCGTAGTAATCAGTTTTTAAAAAAGTGAGTTGCAAAAGCTGTGACAAAACGTATCATGATAGTTGTGCCAAAAAAGCAGACGTTATAAATCTAGAAAAAGGTGAAGTTTTGTGCAACGCGTGCTCTACTACCGATGCAATTGATTCAAATGACAATGTAAGTAATTGTAATAGTAAATCCCCAATTCAGCTATTAACACAATTACTAGCTGCAAAAGACGTAATAATTGCTTCTAAAGATGAGCTAATTACATCTTTAAAGCAACAAATTATCTTACTAGAAAGTCAAAATAGCAGCCTGTTTAACAAGGATAATGTAAACGTTCAGAAATTATCGGTTACCCAAGGTGACAAACATACAATACCCACACGCGTATCTATACCTGCAGCATATCAACAGCCTAAAAACGCTAATAAGACCAAAAATGCGAATAGCATCAAACCCAAAACCTCAACAAATCTTAATTATGCAGCTATACTCGCTAATAAACAAAAGGAAAAAATCACCGAATTAGTAAATCTTGCTAAAACAGAAGTTGTCAAAACTAGCTCCATACAGGCGGTTCCAGTAGTATCAAACGCTAATGAAACTACGGATTCGGAAGTACAACTTGTCAGTAACAAGGAAAGCAAGTGGACAGAAGTGGTCACAAAAAAACGGAATAACCCACGCAAAATTCTCGTCACAGGAGAATCACACATTGAGGCAATACAGGCAGCCCCTAAAAAAGCTTATCTGTTTGTCTCAAGGATGCATCCAAATACAACACCTGAGCAGGTCATAAATCACCTGAAGCCAACCTTTCCGGAGGTGAAATGTGAGGATATTATTTTGCCTAGCACGGAATATTACAAGTCGTTTAAGGTTACGATCGACCTAGTAAATTATGAGCACGCCCTTAATGCAAAAATATGGCCATATGGTGCAACAGTAACTCGTTTTTTTTTTCAAAAGACAGAGCACTTCAAGCCCAACATAACACGTGAAGTCATAAATAGTAGCTCTTCAATGCAAACAACAGCGAGTGTGAATGAAACTAAACTAAATGGCTTTAAAGTGATGCATTTGAACATTCAATCACTTACCAATAAATTGTCTGTCCTTGAATTAGTAACTGCAGAACTTAATCCAGATTTTCTTTGCCTTACCGAAACTTGGCTTAACAAGGAATCAATTGAAGCGATCTCGGTGGAGGGCTACGATATTGTTTCCGCATTTACTCGAGATACACATATCCATGGAGGCTCAATGATACTAGCAAAAAAAACATTTAAGTGCGCACCCTGTGCTCAATTAAATAAGTGTAACGTGGAATTGCACTTTGAATCATCGTCCACCATTGCGGCAATTAACGGGAAGAAAATATGCTTTCTCACAATATATAGACCGCCGAACGGAAATGTTGAATTGTTCTTCACCAATATAGCTTATCTCTTAAGTATTGCTAATACAGTTAGTGATTACACTATTCTGTGTGGCGACTTCAACATAAATTTGTTTTCGTGTTCCATTGAAACCAGGATGCTTTTAGACTTATTTGATTCTTTTAATCTAACAAATAAAAACAGTACTGCTACAAGAATTCATGTTAATATTAACAATGTAATCTCGAAATCGGCGATAGATTATTTGGTAACTTCGATCCCCACCAATTATTATGCCTATACAACAACTAATCCACACTTATCCGATCACTTTGCTAATGTGATCGTGATATCACAGCATTTTCTTGCGCAAAGTAATGACAAAAAAGAGACCAAAGTGTGTACATCTCGCGTAACCACTAATAACAATTTAGACAACTTCAAATCAACCCTTGCACTTGTGAACTGGGAGAATGTATGGGAGTGCGATGATGTAGACTCGGCTTTTCAATTATTTTTTGAGACAATTCTATGGTTATTCAATCTTATATGTCCCGTTATAACCAAAGTGGTAACAACCAGAAGTACTGGGCAAGGACCAAGGTGGTTTACATCCGAATTAGCAATTGCTAGGAACGATCTAAAACACCACTTCTCGCAACTAAAATCTTGTGATTCCCAGTGCGTGTTCAAACACTACAACTTAAAAAAGCGAAGATATAAGCAACAAGTTAAACATTAAGCTAAACGCACATACTATCAAAAGGTTATATCAGACTCACAGAATAAACCCAAAACCCTGTGGACAATGGTGAATCGTGAAACTGGGCGAAATCGTGAAAAAAGTAGAATTGCACTAAATCATGAAAATACACTAATAACTCACACGCAGCAAATTTCTAACTTATTTGGAACATACTTTTCAACAATAGCTTTGGACCTGACCAATAAGCACTTTGACAAAAACACGACATGCTCTGTTACATTAGACAACAGAATTAGTCAATCAATCTACGTCTATCCAATAACACAACACGAACTAAATCGTACATTGGATTCCCTAAAAAACACCTCGTCATCAGGAGAAGACGGTATCTCTGTGAAAATCTTGCGACACATTTGGACGTCCATTGCACCTGTCATACTACATCTATATAACAAATCATTAGCCTGTGGAACTTTCCCCGGCTCACTAAAAACTGCTCGTGTAATTGTGTTATACAAGAAGGGGGATCCGACAAGTATTGAAAATTACAGACCAATATCATTGTTGAGTATTTTCTCCAAGCTCTTGGAAAAAATTATCTCCAATCGATTAACATCATTTATAAATAAATTTAAAATCTTGCCAGCCTGTCAGCATGGCTTTCGGTCAGGGATGTCTACTGAAAGCGCAGCGTTCGATCTACTAACACATCTGTACACAGAACTAGACAAAAGGAAACTGATCAACGTTCTACTGTTTGACATCAGTCGTGCCTTTGATACCATCCAAACAGAATGTATCTGTTATAAACTCGAACATCTGGGTGTTAGGGGACCGTTGCTCGCGTGGATAAGATCTTTCTTGACGGGAAGACAACTATACATGGACATAGAAAATGTGCCATCTAGATCTAGGACGTTTGAAGTATCTTTGGGTGTTCCTCAAGGATCAGTGCTTGGTCCTCTGCTATTTTTGTTATACTGTGCTGACCTTCCAAAGTTCGTAAAAATTAGTAAATTGGTAGGTTTCGCTGATGATACTACAATTGTGGTCTCGGCCGATACCTCAAATGATTTACTTACTTTAACCAATCTTGCCATGAAGGAATTTAAAAACTGGTGTTGTGTAAATAAACTTGTTTTAAATGTTGAAAAGACCGTATGTCTCCAGTTTGGGAAGATGAGGCCATCAAATGAAACCAATATAAGACTCAGTGCAAAGTTTTTGGGTATTTTTATTGACGATGAGTTATCGTGGCGCCAACAAATAGACCATGTTTGTAAAAAACTTAACAAGACTTTTTATGTGCTGTTAAACTTAAAATCGAGTTTAGATCAAAACGCTCTACTCACAATATACTATGCTCTGGCATACCCCATCTAGCATACGGTGTAATAGCATGGGGTGCAGCTGGGGAGTGTAGTAGAGTATTTACATTACAAAAAAGACTTGTTCGACTAATATTTAATATTAAGCCCCTAACTTCACATAAAAACACTTTTATTGCCATCAAAATGCTTACATTTCCAAGCATTTATATTTATAAGTCAAGCATGTTTGTCCATAAAAATCCTAAATACTTTACCCCATTGAATGCTAATCATGACTATAAGACAAGAAACTCTGATATCCTCACTATTCCCGTTCACCGTACGACCAAATTCGAAAAAGGACCATTGTACAATTGCATAAAAATATATAATTCCCTTCCATCTACTATTAAAAATTTGAAAAGCGACATGGCATTTAAAACGGCACTAAAAAGTTTTTTAGTGCACAATTGTTTCTATAAAACAAGCGATTTGTATACACTGTGATTTATATTGACCAACTGTGATACGACATATTTTTAATGTGTTTTTTAATGTGTTTTTTAACGTGTTTTTTAATGTGTTTTTGTTAATATTAGTGACTATGTCTATGTCAATGTATATTGATCACAGGCAATAAATATATTATTATTATTATCGGTGTTTCTTGTGAGAACTCAGGTCTAGCCTGGTTAACTAATCGCACGGATTAAAATCAAGTAACGATTAGTGTCTGTGTCTGTGCCTGGTGAAGTTATGTAGGGTCCTTAAAAAAAAAAAATAAAAATAAAAAATCACACACGTACATTGGACATCTAGGGATACTATGTAATTCGTACTTACCAACATACCTATTGATGGGCACAATAGCCAACGCTATCAGGAAAGAGGAAAACAAAACAAAACAAAAATCATTATAATAATTCCTGTAATTTTATTAAATGGAGTTTATTGTGTAAGTGTTTCTTTGGCTTTGCGTTTGGGTTGAATACGAGTGGGTTGTGATAACGTGGTGTGTTTTTGTGAAGAAGGAGTTTTGTGTTTTTTAATTGTATTTATGGTGTTTCTTTGTTCCTGAGGTCGTATTTGTGAGGTTGCTTGGGTTTTTGGTGGAGATATTGCAGTATTTTGTGAGCCTGTGGTACTGTTAAGGTTTTTGCGCTTCGGTTGTATACGAGTGGGTTGTTTCTGAGAAGAAGGAGTATTGTGTTTTTTAACTGTGCTAGGGCGTGTAACTTTATTGGATGGACCTGTCTTTGTAGTACATGTTGCGTTACTTGTATTTATGGTGTTTCTTTGTTCTTGAGGTTGTATTTGTGAGGTTGCTTGGGTTTTTGGTGGAGATATTATAGTATGTTGTGAGCATGTAGTTCTGTTAAGGTTTTTGCGTTGCGGTTGAATACGAGTGGGTTGTGATAATGTGGTGTGTTTCTGTGAAGAAGGAGTTATGTGTTTTTTAACTGTGCTAGGGCGTGTAACTTTATTGGGTGGACCTGTCTTTATAGTGCATGTTGCGTTACTTATATTTATGGTGTTTCTTTGTTCTTGAGGTTGTATTTGTGAGGTTGCTTGGGTTATTGGTGGAGGCATTACAGTATTTTGTGAGCCTGTAGTGCTTTTAAGGTTGTTGCGTTTCGGTTGAATACGAGTGAGTTGTTTCTGAGAAAAAGGAGTATTGTGTTTTTTAACTGTGCTAAGACGTGTAATTTTATTGGGTGGACCTGTTTTTGTAGTGCATGTTGCGTTACTTGTATTTATTGTGTTTCTTTGTTCTTGAGGTTGTATTTGTGTTGTGGCTTGGGTTATTGGTGGAGACATTACAGTATTTTGTGAGCCTGTAGTACTGTTAAGGTTGTTGCGTTTGGGTTGAGTACGAGTGGGTTGTGATAACGTGGTGTGTTTCTGAGAAGAAAGAGTATTGTGTTTGTTAGCTGTGCTAGGCCGTGTAACTTTATTGAGTGAGGGCGTCTTTGTAGGGCATGTTGCGTTACTTGTATTTATTGCGTTTGTTTGTTCAGGAAGTTGTGTTTGTGTGATTGGTTGAGTTAAGGGTGGAGATATTACAGTATGTTGTGTGTCATGTTGTGAGTCTAAAGTGCTGTTTAGGCTTTTGCGTTTGGGTTGAATACTAATGGGTCGTGATAATGTGGTTTGCTTCATTATTTATTATTATTATTATTATTATTATTATTATTATTATTTAACCAATCACAGTGAAGGTCAAAGCTTCCCTATGATTTCTACCGCTACCTTCTTAAAATGAATACAGTATAGTGCATTTGTCGCTGGAAAAGTTGCAGGTAACTTTTGCCGCTGTCAAAGTGACAATTACACTGCGGCTTATGCGATTTTTTATACATGAGTTGAATTGTCAACAGTAATATCCCAAGTGGATAAATAACCGATTAAAATTTGACGTTTTCGTCAAACGTTTTGCTTATAAATACGTCTTACCACGCAGTAAAATCCCGAATGCGTAGCACGAGGGATTTTGGGTGGAAAATTGCATAAAGTTTTCACTTTCGCAAATAATCCCTGAAATATGGACAGCAATTTTAATTATTTCACTATTTGAAAGAAAAAAGGATGCACCCGGAAAACGACGTTACTATGGTTAGATAAGTAACCGCCGAGGAATCGCTAATTTTCTTTCCCAAAGTCTGCCAAAGCACGCCAGGTAAAATAAGTTAAAAAAGCGTATAAATGAACAAATTTAGGGCGGAGTTGCTTCTTTGATGTTACATTACAAGGGCGGTTTTGTACGTTGTAGCATGTACAGTGCCAGTTTCGTATAACGAAACAATTGTTAACTTCGTTAATTAGCCTCGGTCCAGACGAACAAAATATTACTCTTTCATGTAGTCGTAGAAAGACGCACTGTACCGTACTGGTGGAAGTGGAGAATTTGGAGAATGAGTTTTTCGGCGAAATTGAAACGCCATGTCATGGATTTTTTTTTTGGGCGGAGGAGTTATTAGATTTTGGTATTTCGCTTAGAGGACAAAGGCAATTTGAAACGTAGTCATTGCATTGTAAAAATTGTAGTGAAAAGTCAGTAATGAGTAGCTAGATGTAACAAGGCAGTTCCGTTTAATTAACGTAACAAATGAATTCATTTGCAATTACTCCCCATTTTAATTCCTCCGTAAATAATAAATCCTAGTTATGCTAAGCAATTAATTCTTAAAGCCCATGAACGAACTAGTAAGGTGCAAAAGTGAAAGTAATTACAGTTTAATTCGACGCATTAACTCAAGTACAAGTCTTTTAAACTAATCAAGCGAAATATTGCTGCCATTGAAAGCCTTTTCGGCGTATAAAAGTCGTTCAGAATCCATACCGGTATCAATTCATTTGGGAATATACTGTATTAATGTAATAGAGCTGCTGAGGGTGTGAAGGGTTGTGTCGGGATGTTAACACAATTCAAAGTTTTATTTTTTAGTTTAATGTCTCTACTTATTCATACTCATAAAACTTTTACAGTTACACTTTTTAGACGACTGGCATTACTATACAAAGTTTTGGCGTGGCCAATTTTTATTAATTATTATAATTGCGAAGTCGTTAAGAGCTAGGGGGTGCTTATAGCATATTTAATTACATCGAATTAACAACATAAAAAGATCCAGCAAATGTAATAAAGTAAACCGCCACGCCGCCGCTACTTTTATTAATGATCGAACTCTTGGTAATTGTTTTGTATGACGAATGAATTCTAAAATACTCATTATCACATTTTGAAAGTGGGGTACAAGGGTTGAAAACAGTTTCGGTTATATACTATTCTTGTTCCTCTACTGCGCAGTTTTGCGCATTTCCTGATATCATTTTGCGTTTCCGATATATTCCCACCGGTCACTTAAAACAAGTATAAATTGTGCACAACTCTTGTGCAGATAAATCGCATTTTTTTAAACCACCACCAATGGATATATTTCTTGCAAACGTCTCAATCGCCCTTTGTGAGTACCCTCTTCCGACAATCCGTTCATGAGGTATAAGGGATTCCGATCACGACAAGAGGTCGAGGAGGAGGGCTATGGTTGGTAGAAATTAATTCTTTTCGTTGAGACCTTTCATTAGAGTACCATGAAGGATAAAACTAGTTCCACTCCCCCCTCCCCCTCCACCCCGTACTTTGATAAGAGGACAGAAAGAAGGGCAGTAGGTGGTAGAAAACGGTTCCTTTAATTAGAATACAATGAGAGATAAATTTAATTTTTAACCCCCCCCGCCCCCCCCCCCCCCCCCCCGCTCCGGCGCTCATTGATCTCGAAAAGAGTCGCACGGGAAAGTTATTAGTGTATTTCGATGAGACCTTTCATTAGAATACCATGAAGGGTATAACATGTGTTTCCCAAGGTAATTGCCCTCGGATTTCCCAAGGTCATCGTCCCGGGATTTCCCAAGGTGATGGTCCTGGGATTTTCCGAGGTCGTTGCCCCGGGATTTCTCAAGGTCATGGCTCTGGGATTTCCCAAAGAGAATAAAGCAAGCAAGCAAAACAAAAAGAAAACTACTTATAGTTATCCTAGTTCATGTTTGAACATCCCGGAACAGCCGCAAACTAATTGAAATTAGAAGGCTATTTGGCATTTGAAAACTTAGGTCACTGCCCCGGGATTTCCTAAGTCGTGACCTTGGACTTGGATTTTTTGAATGACCAAACTCAAGCAATGCTTTTTGGAGGTCACGTGTTATTCTCTTGTCAAATCAAATCCGTTGGTTGGTCACCGCTAGGTTTGTTAGAACGGCGACCTTCCGCTGTACGCATTCCTTGAAGCCTGATGGCTTATCCATCAAATCATTTCTGATGGGATTTATGGGTGAAATAAACGCACATCAACCGATTTCAGTCATTTTACGATCACAACTGACCATTCATTAATAACACGATGATATTCATTATTTAATTTAATTTTTTTGTAATTTCAAGGGCTTCTCCAAAAATCTTTTATCTTAAAAAAACTAATAGTTCCCGAATCCAGGATGTCACTATTCAAATTTCCATGCCCGAACCCGGATTCAAACCAGGGATCCTTCGTACCACAGTAGAGCATCCACGCCACTGCACCACACAGACCGGCTTGGTAGTTAGCACTCGAAATTTCTGTGACCTGCCTATCAAAAAATAGCAACTTTATCTCTGGTGCATCCGAATCTCTGGAAAAAATAATTGTATTTTGACTTACACGGTTGACATTTCCGTGGCTCAAAACCGAATCTCGATCTGAGTTTTTAGCTAACGCGGCTTGACCCGTAATGACTTCAAAAATCTCTTCAGATTAATCCCTACCTATCCTCTTTTTAATTAATTAACGCCTCTTTCAAGATGGCATGTAGTAATTAAATGAACCATTTTCGCTCAAGAGCAAATTGGTTATGTCTTCCGATTTACACCCGAGGTAGAATCGTGAATTACTATCCTACACTAATTTCATTTTGCAAACGTTGCAAATCCCTTTAATCCACTAATGCCACCGAACCTTTTTTTAAAGAAAGGTTACGCGGTTCTAAAAATCGATTTTTGCCATGTCTGCGATTGATCTGCTAATGTTCACGATTCATATGTTGAGCAAAGAAAAATTTATCCAAATATTAATTTTTGAAATTCAATTGAAAATCCCTAGTACATAATAAAGAAAACCTTGAAATTTAATTAAACCTTAATTAAAGTGGAAATTGTTCCAAACTAAGATGTTTCTATTATCGACTGGCAAAAGTACATACTGTATTGATTAGCATTTCTTTATTACCAATACAATTCGGTACGGCACACAAAAAAAAAACAAAAATTGGAAACTGTTGGTTTCAACAGGATGGTGCACCCGCGCACAACGTTATAATCGTGCGAAAAAACCTATCGTATACATTTTCAGTTTTCCAGGAAATGTGTGTGATGGATATTCTCGCACGAAATCTTTTTCGCGCCCCAGATTAGCAACTTGGGATAAGAATTTTGCAAGTATTTTTACAAAATCGGAACGAACATTTCCTATATCCTATCAAACAACGGCTGGGGTGCAAGGATGAACTCTAATGTAACCACCCTTTAAAGATGTGCGATTTTTTAGGCAATACTTTGAATCCTAAAAAAAATTTCAAAAATCCAGGTCAAAACTATGTGTCTTTGAAATTGACTAATAGTCCAGGGAATAGAGGGTTTTAACTTGCAAAATGTGAAGTAGTTCCAATTTCTCTTGCATGTCACAGACAGTCATCTGGAGGTTAAGAATCTAAGTTTTCGACCTCCCACTCCTTGTGCTTCCCCCGTACCACCCCCAAAACCCCTGAAATTTGGTTGGTTTGTTAGTTTTTCAATCTTATCTTTTTAATGGTTCACTTTAGAAAAAAAATACTGTTATCAGAAATTGTAGACCATAAAATTCTACACAACTTTGATATACACTACTTTTTTGTGAAATGTTTATTAAAAAAGATATTATGCTTGAGAGTTGGTTATATTTTTAAGAATTCTGACAATTGTATGTAAATGTTTTAACCAAATTTCATACTTTATCTCTATAATTAAGAGTTTTATGAGAAAATATCTTCAACTTATCGTGGTATAAATACCCTTACGCTGCACCCTTACAACAGGATGCATAATAATCAAACTTTCAACCCTTGCTAGTGAGGATATTTGAATCAGTGTGAGATTGTAGCGCTTTCCAATATACTTTTGAAATTAAAAAATTGTCTCCCTTCAGTTTAGTTTCCCCCCCCCCCCCCACTCCGCTCGGTAGGAATAGATATTTAAATGCTCTTGTGAACTTAGTCAGAGAGTGCAACGCTTATTACAACTTTAAATATCTTGTCCTACTTCGGTTGAGGGGGAGGGGGGGGGGCGGACGAAGGATGAAGCTGAACTGAAGTGAGATATTTTTTTGTTTCAAACGTATATTAGAAAGCCCTACAATTTCACAGTGATTCAAATATCAGCAATTCACCACTAGCAAGGGTTGAAAGTTCAACTATTATGCATCCCCTTTGGTAAGGATGCAGCGTAGGGGGATTTATACCACGATAAGTTCAAGATATTTTCTCATAAAACTCTTAATTATGGAGATAAAATATACAATTTGGTTAAAACATCTACATACAAATTTTAAAATTCTTAAAAATATAAGCAACTCTGATGCTCTATTATATCGTTTTTAATAAACATTTAACAAAAAAGTAGTGTATATCAAAGTTGTGTAGAATTTTATAGTCTACAATTTCCGATAACAATATTTTTTTGTAAAATAAACCTATAAAAAGATATGATTGAAAAACTAAAAAACCAACCAAATTTCTTTGGTTTTAAGGGTGGCACGGGGGAAGCACAAGGGGTGGGAGGTCGAAAACTTGGATTCTTAACCACCAGATATTCTTTCATGACATGCAAAAAGAATTGGAACTACTTCTCGTTTTGCAGGAAATGGTCCATTTTCAGTCTCTATTTCCTGGACTATAATATACACATTTAAAGCGTGTTTAATCTCTTCGGAATAAATAAAATGAGTTAAAGATTATTGTTAATTATACGTAATAATTTGTCGCTATTAGACACTTCTGTCGGCACTCACGCCACTTTTCGATTTTTTTTAAGTAGGCGGAGTTTCAGCCAAAGGCAAGAGATGGCTTTATATAAAAGTAACAGAAATGGCCCATGTATTAGTGACTGGTAAAAGTGAGCCACCATTATCTTTTTCTCGTTCAAAATAACGAATAAGATTAGAAATAAGTTGCTTACTTTTTCTTGGTAAACCCGATGGCATTTTTGAGTTCAACAACTTTTGGCGCAGAATATCGCAGTGAGACGTACAGAAGTTATGCTTATATAATTGTTCGTTATGAAACTAACAATTTTTATCGGCTAATGTGCAAAACGCGATAAATGAAAACGGTAGCAAACAGTTGTCAAGTTGTCGCAATGTAAATATAACCTACCACAATTTCGATTGAATGAAATTTTTCATTCATTATCGCAAATGCTTAATTTAATTGAGCTGCTAATGTAAATTAAGCCATCTTGAGAGTATCTTCCATTATCCCAAGTTTGATCGAAAAATCACATTTCAGCCTAAAATAGATCAGGAATCAAAGACTATGAAATATTTACGGAAAAAGTGTTTCGATTAACTTTGAAGATTGTGCTCGTCGCCAAGAATATCAATAATTCAAATCTAAATTTACAAATATATCGAAATATTCCGCGATTCCCCGGAGTGCTGCCAAAAAAACGAATGATTTCCTGAAAAAATTTCGAGGCAATTGTGTCCGGGCAACAATTTAAGAATGTTAAAAGTCATGTCGCGAACAATATATTTCACAAAGCTACCATCATAGAGCGGAGACACTTCAGCTTCCGACAAACGAACATGAATTTAATATTTCGCCTACTCATTGCACATTCAAATGAAATTTCAAACCGGCACTTGTTTCATTTCATCATACACGATGTGGCATTAGAAGCAGCGTATGGCGCGACGCGACACATGCAAAGAACGTCTCCTTGATGAGACATTTTATAACACAAAGGGCCGTCTAGCTCGAGAGGGTTTGTTCGTGTCAATTCTAGAGACGCGATATTTCGTACAATAACAGAGTTAGGTGCCTGGGAAACAGTGTTCATTAGAGCAATGTCAGATTACCATTTGACGGCGAAATCGATTTATCTTCTTAGTTTGTTTTTGTTCTATAGAAAGTGACAGGGCAGACGCCGGCGTTTTATAAAGAGGAGGAAGTTCGGGAAGATACCGTATAAAATTCCCGTACGCCCAATATTTTAGACTGATGTAAATTGTGATTGATGTAGCGGTGGGTTAGGCATACTTAAAAAGCTTTCTGGCGCGTTCAGGAGGGCAAAAGTGAAATTTGAAAGCTCATTTGCTGTTTGAGTTCTTTACCAATTACAGTTATCGCACTATAAATTCACTGGAACACTATCTGAATGTACTACCCGTTAGCGGAAAGGAACCGTAAGAATATTTTATTTGAAAGTTGGGAGAGAAACGAAATTAATTGAGCGTGTTTGCCTTTGAGGGTGCGATGATGAAAGCGGTATGTAAAGAAACGCACAACTTGCATTTTCTAACAAATTGTTTTATTAGCTATAAACTTCTGTTACATCCAGCGATAAAATATGTTTCTTACTGTTCAGAAAATTTATGAAAAGAAAGGAATTTTCAATTATATTTTACTGTCTAATCCAAGTGATATTCTCCAAAATTTGAAATTTTGCACAAATTCTTACAAGGAAATTTATTGATTGATTATAATCCCTGAAAGTATTGAGATTTCAACGGTCAGATTTATGCTGAATACGTTATCTTCTATCTTTTATTATTTGGGTTCGTGAAATATGGTGTAACGGCAGGTTACAATTGAAACGACGACACCCCCGAAATGAAAGTGTAATTAGGATGTAACCACGACGCCACTGGGTGGTAACCTCTAGATCCAAATCCACTATAATGTACTTTAAATTTTGGCCTAAATTTCCCGGAAAGCAATTCGTCTCACTTCCCTGACTGTGGTATTCAACCACCTTAGTATCCTCGTAACAGACAAGGGGGGTTTAGCTGTCCAATATAGAATAATACTCATACGCGAAATGGATAATAAAGGAAGTTTACGTAATCTCATAATACATTTTGTGGAACACAAAATTTATATATAAATATACACATATTTTACAGTGAAAAAAATGCCACGAATAAGAGTTTCCCTATGATACCTATCTCCTAATGTAAATGATATACAACCACGTAAAGTAACAATGCGACTTTATTTTATTTATGGAACGTGTGAACGGTGTTTTACAATTAACTACATTGACGATCGCTAGATGTCATTATCTAACAATAATGAATCATTGCGCATTACATTCCCACGTCACGTCTCACGTCATTATTATCACTGGTCATTTTTCTATAAAAGGAAGACTTCTCTACTTTCTGCCTTTCGGAATTCTGGGTGGTGCAGTACGGTAGTGACTCCGTCACATCCAATGTACGGGGTGAGTCAACGTTTGCGCGGAGTAACTTAATGCCTTGAAGATAAGATTTTTCGATAGGGTGCTTTTATATTATGATATGGTTGAATATTCTCCACATTTAAAAAATATTTGGAATTATACAGGGTGCGCCCACAAAGTAGGGTGCCCAAAAGGTACATTTTTTAAAATAGAACCCCCTGTATCTGAATGCATTTTTGAATCCTATATAATATATTGTCAAAATTATTACTTAAATTTAGATTTCAGGTTTTATATCTTATCCTAGGTTAAGTAAAAGTCAAATAAATACATCTACTATGAAACATTAAAAATATAGCTTACAGGGTGTTTTTTTTGGTAGGTCCAAAGTTGCAGAACTTCATATTAAAAAATCTCACTTTTTTAAATGTATGTTTTTCTGCATCATTTAGCTCCTCCATAAACCATTAACTTTTGATAATAATATTCTATACCTATCTCTGATAGTTTTCGAAACATCTTGGTTTTCCTTGTTTTTATATTCTAATCTTAAATAAGTTAGGTATATGTAATTTACATAATAGTGAGGTGACCATGCAAAAAAGGGCAATTTTTATCTAATTAAAAAAAAAGGTGGTAAGCATCGTTTTTGCGACTACCGACAGCTGAAGGTTTGTATAGGTTACGTAGAATGCCTTTTGGTTTGGCCAATGCGCCAGCTAATTGTAATATGTTAGGTACCTACTGATCTTCAATTTTCGGTACTAGTGTATTTAGACATTATTGTTTCCTCGGAATTTAACCAACACCTTAAAACTCTAGAACCACAAGATGTGTTGCATAGAAAACTGGTAACAAAGGAAAATAATTGGATATGTGTTATATATTAGATAAGTGCTTCATTTACAGTTAGAATGAAAATTGTAAAAGTAATTAAAGACAGTGGACGTTTTCATTGTAGAGAAAACTACCTTGTGACATTTTAAAATAGTTGCCTCAACTTTAAGCTATTAGTACTTTAATAAACCGATACAACGAAATATCGAAGGATCCTCAGTATTACAATCAATTTTAACGACAATTTATTTTAATTTCAATTTATAGTTAACAAAAATGCATAAAATTCATGTCTTGGTCATTGAGATAGTGCTCTTGGTCTTTTTCCCAACGACCTCGGTGCATAAATAACGATTTTGACATGTTTTGATTAAAATCCACGTGGTCACCAAAAATAGATCAAATTCATGTTTTGGTCATTGAGATAATGCTCTTGGTTTTTTCCCAACAATCTTTGTGCATAAATAACGATTTTGACATTTTGATCAAAATCCATTAGATCTCAGAAAAATAATTTAACATCTTTGAATCATATGCATGCGGTTATCAAATGTGCACGTGATTTACTCTTTCAGAATCAAAATAATGCGTTTGAAACTCGGTTTGAAAGCTTTTAAAACTCCAAATTCATGTGTAAACAATAATTTTGGGTACATTTTGCTCTAAAACGTTTGACCTAGACCACAGAGAAGAGTTATATGGAATTGTTACACATCTAAGAGACATAGGGAATAATCTAGTAAAAGTCCGAACTTCCTAAAAATCAATAGCGTCCGTCCTTAATGTCCAAAGTACCCGTACACCAAATTTCAACACAATCGACCACTTTTAAAAAGAGTTAGAGCGCACACGGACGGACGAACGACAATACAAAACTATAAAGGATCTGAGGATCCTTAATAATTTGTACATTGCAGGTCAATTCAAGAAAAACATACTCGTGAAATTTAAATTATTTATTAATCACTCTTTTTTTCAGAGTAACATTTTTTATTTTCTTTTATTGACGATTTATGTGGAGGTACATCAACCTTAGCACCTTAAAACTACATTATTATTTTTTACAGTTTATTGATCAGGTATTTTAGTAGGTTTGTGGTAACAAAAATACCTACCATATTTTCATACAAAACAATGCCTGCGAAAGGTATTATAATTATAACTAAGTTAATGCAAATGAAAACAGATTCCAGGGCAATGTTGTTTTACCTAAGTAAATTTATTCGCTCGAAAAAATTTTCGCCATTATGCCCCCTTATGGACGTTTCACGTCGATAACACTGAAGCTCCCTATTCAATATATCTGAAATGATACCATCAGACATTGACATTTCGGTTTCTGCATGTGGAGAGATAGCAGTGTCGTGAGCAGATAAATTATGTATGGATGGTAATGCGTGTTACGCGGTCAGCATGCGTCTAATACCGATAGGTAAAGAATGAGATAATGGAAACTGATATTTCTGCACTAACCTCCCTAATCGCATAAAGTTGGTATTCAGAACCCCACGTAAGCCTAACGGCCGTGATATGACATACCGTGTGCAAGTAAAGTTCGTGTAAAGCGTACAGGAGGAACGTGTGCCGAATCAGAATTCGAGTTCTTTTATTAAACCCATTAGAGGACGACTTTTTTTTTTTTTTATTGATCTGCAAATTTACAATCTACTTCTGAAACAAGTAATTAGTAAATGTTTTATGGTTTCGAGGACGACTAATACGCGGTTTTCGGCAGTTGTAAGTTTAAGTGAATGATATTACTTGCCTTTGAGGTAAATCTACTGCGTTCACGTATTTACCGAATTAGTCCCTTTGCCTTGATTATCCGTTCGACAGTATTAAATAGGGCTACGGTACGTAGAGTAAATTGTTTCTTAAAGGGGACACAGAGATGTAAAATTGTGACTGAAAAAAGTAATAAAATGCTATTGTTTCTTCGCAAGCGTTGCACTAGGGTACAAGGGTTTTAGTTCGATAGTAGCGTGGGTAGATGCTCATTATTAATGAATAACGATCGTGGAATATGCACAGTAGGTATATAAACTGAATGTATTGCTTTAGGAATACCTGCAGAAGTCACTACTTTAATGTAGGCCTTCATTGAAATAGTGTACAATAGTACATTATTCTTAAGAGCTATCTTTTCCTACTCACGAGGCTTTCTAAAAGATCCAAATACGTATAGTATTCTTCTACGACTGTAACAACGTGTGCAAATGTGGACACTGAATGTCACTTTAGCATTATTTGACACTTTGCTACTAATGTTTCCAATAATACACATGTCAATGGTTTATTTGCTGTTCTGTTGATCTAATAAGTCCTTGTTATCATAAATTTGAATTTGCAGGGTCTTTGTCTAAATTACACAATAATTGTGAATTTAGCAGTTAAGCAGGATGGGTACTTTAGGGACGGGATTTGTTTATTTGTTGTAGATAGTACATACACACGTTTTCGCATGTACGTACATTTCATTACGAATTACGCCTTAAAAATTTCGAATTATGTTGCAATTCTTTTGGGAAATTTCCATCTATTTTCACTACGTGCTGGATTTTATTATTTGTTATGAGGGGCATATTGTAGTTTTCGTTGCATAGGTAGTTAAAGTGGAACTTTCCATAGGTGTGGTGGCTTTCAATTGAGATTCATATACAGGGCGTTTAGATAATTTAGGGTATCTGGGAGAGGGTGTGTACGTGGTTTAAATGCTATGTAACTCTTCAATTGTATTTTGTATTTTAACCATTCGGAGGACAGGGCTTTGGAATTCAAGTACGATTTTGTATCGGGTTGTACGATGGATCGGGGGTTTATGTTTTCTTTATGTGGGGGCGTAATATATTTGTTGCATTTGTTTGCAGTGCTATTTTTCTACTATCTTATTTTCCATATGTATCAAATCTGATACTTTTTCATGATTGCTGAATTTTTTATATTGTTTGAATACCGGTATGTGATGGGTCTTGAAACCTACTTTGTATGGAAATATAATTATACCCCTGTATTATATAATTAGGCAGGTTGTGTCCTAGCGAAAGGCAGGTGCAAAATCGATTAACACAGAGTGTTAACAGAAACTAAAAGTGGTTGATTTAATCTCGCTAGTGGTTCCACGCGAATTTTTCACATAAAATATAAACACCACTTTCGCGCCATATAATCCCTGAGAGAAACTAAAGGTGGTTGATTTAAACTCGCTAGTGGTTCCAAGCGAATTTTACACATAAAATCTAAAAAACACCACTTTCGCGCCATCTAGGTTACGGATTACGACCTGAACTGCCCTGCGGGTTCATTTGAATTCGTCATAAATTATAAAACCACTCTGCACTAACTTACGGCTGTTTGTGATTTTTTAACAGTTCGACGCGAACTCTTTCGTGGCTTAACGCGCATTGTCACAGGGCACCCTATCAACAACCTAACTACCACTGCTTTTATTTTTTAATTCACACCCATTCTGGGCCTTCTCTACTAATAAAACTCACCTTTTCTAGTTTTGATAGACATAAATCGACAATGCGTTGAATGGAAATTCCGTTGAGTTAGCAGATCTCACGCTGCGTACTAAGTAAGCTAGATAACCACGACTGTAAAATTAACAAAATCTTCTTGTAATCTGACCCAAGCGCGTTAATTCCACACTTCACTGGCCCCGCCAGCTTTTGCACGCATTTGACTGGTTAGGACAGTAATCCAGGACCACTGGCCCACATAAAAAAGCGAAAAAATTTAGGAAATCCTACTCAAATAAGGAGATTATACTATCTTGTATCGTCACAATCAAAGAATTAGTCATAATCGGAAAAACATAGTCAAAACCTTGTCATTCCACAAATACCTTTCGTCCTGCAGACTTCAGCACTGCCCATGCGCAAAGACAACATCCTTACTTACTAATAGTACGACCTACCTACTGGTCGGCAATTAAACAAAAAGTGCTACTGGAATCCCATTTCACTCGGTGTGGGAGAAGTCCGCGCGACTGGCCACTCGCGAAGCGAACTCTAGCAAACTCCTAGAGAGGAGAGCATATGGCGGTAGTAGCTCCAGAAATTCCTCGTACCCATTTCGCCCGCAGAGAGCCGGCAATGCCTCTTTTTCTTGTAACCCCCCCCCCTCACTCTTTAGGGATCGAATGACAGTCTGTTCAATCGCCATGCCCGAGCACACTCCTGCCTATGATGACCCATTTTTGACTTTTGTTGATAATCAAGTAGCCATGCTTCATATACTCCACCAAAACTTCAGGGTGGCGGGTTCTTAAGGAGACCATAATTATACAGGGAGGCCCACTGAAAACAGTCAATGCCAATTTTGCCCACTTAACGACAGTTTTGCCAGAAACGCTCGAACAAATCAATTTTAGCTTTGAGGGGGGACACCTAAATTAAGTAATACTACTTAACTTTAACCCTGAGAAGGAGATGAATTGCACCCCAAAAAATTTAAATGTGAAGGGGTAGTAAATGTTAGATAGGCCGAAAGGAATGTTCATTATGTTTTCAGAACAGAGAAAACTCGATTTAAATGGATTTGCAGAGCCGTTTTAAATGTTTATTAAGTAGGCGTTGAAGTTGAAATAATTGAGAGTTTGTTTCAGAAAAGAACATCTGACATAAGTGCAATAAGTGCCGAAGCAGGGAAGCGAATTTGTGAAGGCAGAATCGCCATTTAAAAAAAAATCGAAACAATTTCCACCCTTTGCGCTATAGTCTAAACCGTCATTGTTTTTGAATTTACCACAAAATTAAACAAGTTAATTTAACACACTCACAAATTCGCTTCATTGCTTGTGCACTTATTGCGTTTATGTCAGATGTTCTTTTCTGACACAAGCTCTGAATTAACTTCAACGCCTACTTAATAAACATTTAAAACGGCTCTGCAAATCCATTTAAATCGAGTTTTCTCTGTAACTACAGTTCTGAAAACGTAATGAACACACAGTTCGACCTATCTAACATCTACTACCCCTTCCCATTTAACATTTTTGGGGTGCAATTCGCCCCCTTCTCAGGGTTAAAGTTATGTGAGGAGTACCTATTACTGAATTTAGGTGTCTCCCTCAAAACTAAAATTGACGTGTTCGAGCGTTTCTGGCAAAACTGTCGTTAAGTGGCCAAAATTGCCATTGACTGTTTTCAGTGGGCCATCCTGTATTGCAGATTTTGCATAACGGAAATATCCACACGGGCAGATGTACGGAATCATCATCTGGGTACACAGCAAGTGACCAGACCAATCACCCACACGCTGAGCTGCGATGAATTTCTTCATGATGGTCACCACGTAGAGTAGTGTATCCATAAAGAAACAGTTGGGCGGTTCCTTTGGCAATTTGATCAACGTTTGGACTTTGAATGGCGAGCAAACTTTAAACTTTGAACGGCCATCAACTTTTGAACTTTACACTGACTGAATTTCGAAGATCACCGCATCGTTAACCTTTGAGATCTCTATTTAGTTTTAAAAGTCCTTGTCAGAAGAAGAGCGAGATAATATTTGACGGCACCCGAATTTTACCTTTCTATATTCTGAAAGAGTGATACTGAGGATTGCTGTTTTGCTACGGTTGTAAATGCCCATGAATCCATGTCAGAAGAGTCGAAAAGAGAAGAAAAGTTGTTGGAGTATTAGCTATTTAGCACTGTGGGATGGGTAGTACACTAGTCACTCCACAGCGCACGATGCTGACAGCTTTGTCGCCTGGATCAACGCTTGCCTTAATCTCACTTTCTGCGAAACTGGCAACTAGCAACTAAATCAGTTTGTCCTTGTTCTTTGTATTTGACAGAAAATGAACAGTTACAATCACACTTCCTAAATGTAATTACGCTATTATTTTTTTGCGATTCTTTTTCGTACTATTGAAATATTCATTCAAACCTTAATAACAGTACAAAATTATTGTGGTCTTCTAAAAAAATTAGAATGCCCTAAAGCTCATTAAAATTGTTGTACACCTTTCTGTGTTTAAATATTCTTATCATCCTTTCCGTAAACCCGCACCTAACCTGTTTAAATTTTGCTTGTGTATACATAAGTAATAAACTTTTTTTCACTTCTTCATCCTTTTCAATAATTTTCCCTGTAACGGGTAGAAAATGTTACTTTCCTGTAAAGAGGTTATATGCAATTATTTAAATGGCCACTTTTTTAACTAACGCTTCCTTGACCACATAATAATACAAAGGGTTACTATTCCCTTTACTAACGGTTCACAATCTTAATAGTAAATAGAACCAAGCTGGAGAATTATTATAATAAATGCATTTTAAAACTTACTTTTTTCGAGATGGGTCCACACATGAAACAATTTTATACAATTTAATTTCTTTTTAATTTTTTCAATCCGGTTAAAGTAGATGACCGAATCTTTAAGAGTGCCCCCTGACTATTTAACTCATAAACGATTAACCCTTAAAGTAAACGATACTGATTGATCCATCTTTTGAAAAGGAAAGTCGATACAAATTCCGACGTCTCGTATAATCAATGGCATATCTTTGATTGGCAGTTAAAATTTTACGGTCACTCTAGATTAGGTATTTTATTAGATATTGTATAAAAAACATTTGCACATAATTGACCGCTTCAAACCTGCGACGAATTTCAACGTAAAAGTCTATTCTTCAAAACTTTTAGAGTAGCAGAGTCTAATTTACACAAATAAAACACAATTATTCAAAAATTTGTAGCGATGACAGCAATTCTAAGACGTAATTTTGAATTGAAAATGGGAGTGACTAACGTGATCTTCAAACGTCATTTCACGATGACGGAAACTGAATGACCTCCGTTTCTATCTTCGTTCTTCCTTTCATTAAATCGTTTATCGCGTTCCAGTTCTATATTTTATAAGACGCGTCACGAATTGTTTACATTAAAGTTATCATAATGCATCATTTTATACAATAATACGCCTAAGCAATAATCTAGATAGTAAAAGTAACAAAGGCCACACTTGCAGATTTCATTCAATTTAAACGTCTGATCAAATTAAATGAAGCAGTCATTTTGCGAGTTCATCTATCTTGAATTTATTTTAATGAAGGACAAAAACAGCTACGGCGCGACCAATCTTTCTCAAAAACATCAAAATAGAACACAAACTATAATTTTGGGTGCTTTCACAGCAGTCTGTTTAATATTTCGTATGTCGTTATAATAATGATTTTAGTGTCAAAGGTAACAGTAGCTAATGTTGTGAAACTGTAGAACCTTTAGTAATTGATTTTTTTTTTTGATAATTGCAATTGGATGTTGCGGACGGGTTTCACGGTACCATTAGGCAGCTTTATCCCTGAAAGGACGAAACAAAAATCTCATTTAAATAAAGGGTGCTAATTATGCGTTAAATTCAGGACGGCCACAATTATTATTAATACAGATTTTTAACACAAATCAGGACGAAGCAACATAACAAAGTACAAACAACCTGCAGGCAGTAACAATTTCGGAAATTTTGATAGACCCTTTCTCACGCGGAAGTGCAGAGTGAATACGGAAACCAAAATGGTAGCATAAAAAGACATTCACCCACGTATCGACAGCTAGTTTAAAATTGAACGAATGAATTTATATATGTTGCATTTTCATACCAATTTGTCCAATTTGTATATAATAAATTTTGAGCAAGATACTCCACGATTAAGCACGTAGGAATAAACAGTAATTACCTCAAGTAAATGATTTACTAAGCTAAAGGGACTGAGTACACGTACTCGAAAATTTAGATATATTGTATAGTGTATCCCTTTTCCGATGGTAAAGATATAACTTCTGGTACAATGCAACAGACACAAATTCTAGAATCGCTAATACTTGTTGTTTCGTAAAAGTATTTTTTCGATGCCGGTCATTGCGATAAGAGTTCGTTATCGGCATACGTAAGACTAATTAGTTCCAAGATAAGCAGATACTTTTCCGAAAAGAGAAACAAAATCTCTATCAAATGAGCCTAAACAACAGAATGCTGCCTTATTATGAGAAATATAATGTTAAACAACTTTTATATAGAAATTTTTTGTACACAGTCGTTATTTACAGAGATAATATTTATGGTTCCCACGGCTAGCCCAGTAATAAAAAAGTTTTTTATATTCCATACCTTGCAGAAGTTTGGCCTCTTCTTAAAATCTGAAATTGAAAGTCTAAAGTTCTGGTTCGATGGAACTTTTAATAAATACTTTAGTTGATTAAATATATTAATAAAATTTTTAACACGTTTCTGCATACAAAATATTGGTTTGTTTGATAAACAGAAATATAAAAAATGCAATTCCTACTTCTACATTCTCCTGTTTGAAATCTACAACCTCTTCTCAATGCTAAACAAAATTTTAATCCAACCAAAGAAATGGTAATACTGAATTTAAATGCAAATCAAATTCCCATTCATGCTCCAATAAATTTAATTTAATATCAAACATAATTAACCCACAAAAGCTAAAATCCTTTCCTTGGATTCTCTTCTTCACAATAAATACAATATAGAATTTTTTTATATAAATGGTTCTTATAGGCCGATTTTTTCAGGCAGTTACTTTAAACAAAAATCCAATTGCAAATTTCCAAAAACTACCGGCCAACCGAATCGAAAAAACTGTTGGGATAGACACGCGAGGCGCCATTTTCTGCCATTTTTTTGCAGCGTCCGGCTTTTCAACAAAGTAGTCTTTCTGGCTGTCCCCCGTAACTTATACGATTCGTGAAATTTCATCCGCAAGTCTTGATCTCTCTAAAAAAAACAATCGTACGCGCAATTTTTATAATATACAAACGTGTCGGAGACTTGTTACTACCTGAAATGTTGTGCTTGATTTTCAATGAAGAAAAATGTGCGGCGCTTAATAACATTAAACAGACCCGCACTATGAGCATTAGACAGGATTTTAATCTACAAAATTACTACAGCTTCCGCCCGCATGTCAGAATTTCTCTTTTATATAACATTTTTTTACAACAAAATTGAATTATCCAAAAACGATCGGAAAAATAATCTCATCATCTTCCATTAGGCAACATTATTTTGTACGATTTCACATTCTTTAATGAAATTAGGTAGCTCGATCACGTTACGCCAGATGCGATCGCTCTCAAGCAAGCAATCTTTGCAATTTTTTCCCGACGGGATTTATTACTGGGAGATTACAGGAAAATTCTCTTTACTGAATTGAGCAAGATATAAGGTACCTAATATAATCCATTTTATATTAGTTTTTTTTAATCAGTTCACCCAACCGATACTTAATTAGTAATCAACAGCATCGATTGATTGATGGAATGAATTTTAACCATAATTTAAGTTATAAAGTAGTTTATATTGCAATTTTAATTTATTGAACGTGTTTTATGGCGTACTTTAAATTTACTTTTTAACAAAGTCTGCGCTATTTAATTTTTTACGGCAACTTTTATAGACGTTATAAACTGTATACTTATACAGCTCAGTTTTAGTAATTTATACAAAGGACCCTAACTCCCGGAATGGCTGTTACGAGATGTTATAAACACACAAATAAATACACATTGCATTTTTGTGTAAACTATCTTTAAAAATACGGCGGTATAGGTACCTACGTTGTGTTGTTCAGATCCCATTTCAGATACAAATTGCAATTTATTTCTGGAGATAAGTGTAGAAAATACGAATGCCACTGTTTTTATGAGGTTAAAAGATGGTATCTTGGCTTTGAAACGTATGCTTTCAACTTTAATTTACTTGCATGGAATCCAAAAAATTTAACATTGGCTTTAATTGCTTCACACTCGATTATTATTGTAGCTGCCCACGAGCCGCAAACTTGGCATATACACAAAAGGATAAATCATGTATAGAATTGGCTTACCTTGTGGATTTTGCAAAAAAGAGTTGATTTTTTAAAGACAAGAATTCTGTAAACCACTCAATTTTCTTTAAAAATTTAAAGTCTCTGGAAGGTTGCGGGCGCGTTCCGTAACCCGAAAGACATCCATCGGAACCGGTACATCCAGAGGGGGTAACAATTACTGTCTTGTCTTCTTCATTTTGGAACAGTACCGGATCGAATGTCATTCTTTCATCTTGGGTAAGATGTTTTCCTTCTTCGGATCTTATTGGAAGATGTGAGATGTCAACGAGCAAAACCTACAAATTCTTTACTGGTTGGTCGTCAACGTTCATATTTTCCCAGAGACGGTGGAACTCGATTTGTTGGCTTAGATACTCGGGTGGGGGACGAAGGCCGGTTTTCTAAATTGATGATGGGCAAGTGCCGTCCGACGGTGGGTGGGGTTTATGGAAAACCTGCTCAAATTACTTCGGCTTCCTCATTGTTGAAGTATTCGGTAGTGGAGTGTGTATTTTACTTTCGTTCTGTCGAAGTAGGGTGACGCTGGACGACTGGTACTTTTTGCGCATGCAGTGTACCATCTCGACTGTTGGTGTGGTCTCTTGAAAGTGGATTGCAGTGAGCGGGGTTCTTGCAGAGACTTCTTTTTCAATGAAAGAGATCAATGGAGTCGGCCGGTTATGCGTTTACCAACACCTTCAACCCCCAGGAATGCCTTTTAGATGTTGTATTAGGAAAAAATACCATTGTTACACGTAACTCCTTTCCCTGGAGCACGATGGGCACTAAAGCTACCTTTATGGTCTGGTTGTTCCCTTTCTATCGGCCAAGGTGATGTCGGTTTCTGTACTGGTGGCCGTGCTGTTCCAATATTGGCTTCCGACGCTGACTCTGCTGCCGGTCTCCAGGAAATCTATACCATTCTGCTCTAGTAGGAATAGGGAGACGGCTGGGGAGAGTAGGCTATAACTTCTGCGGAGATACTGACATCTTGGAGTGCGGTAATCCCTCTGTTTGCCGCAGCCATACCATCGCAAGACGGGAATCGCCTCGGTAGTTGGCGAAGTTTTGGGTTTTGGCACCTGCTCCTTTTTCTTTTGACATACGCTGACATCGTGGCCTCCGAAATTGCGGTAGGGACATAGTTAAGTTGTTTAAAAGTTGCGAACTTTGACCTCGGAACTCATTTTCTAACGCGTAGGTGTAGCAGCGCGTTATCGCCTCGCTTATATGATCAATCCTTCTGTAGAAATTAACGCACTACTTGCTGGCTGATCCCTCGATGCGTATGATTTAGAATCGAAAATCGAATGAAATTACTTGCACGCTGTCTATTCACTTTTAATTAAATCCGCTTTTGAAACTACACGTGGGGGAAGTATATGTAGCTATCTGCAACTATTAAATTGGCGCATACGAGGTGTAAGTCTTCGAAAACGATAAGCGTCTTTCCGGGTCGCCGGGCGCTCAGTTATTTATATCAAACTAAAAACGGAACCAACGAAACTTTGGAGTCTGCCGTCTATTTTAAACCAATAACAATTGTTTGTAGTGCAAATTGTAAAATTTGAAAAAGCTCCCATTACTTGTGTCTCCTAAGCTCTTGCGAATAACGAGTTTTAAAAAATTTTGCCTACGTGTTCAGATCTTACGCTTGCATCTGGAAGCATGATGAGAAGGGGTGCCTGGACTAGTAAATACTGTGATGGGCAATTATAACGGTAGCTTTCTAAAGAGAATGATTTTTTTCGAGATTTTAAAAGGGGTTGGCTTTTTTTTACAAACACCAACACCAAAGTCGACGATGTTCCAGAGGCTCAAAATTCAACTGCTCCAAGGGTAAATCTAAGCGCCATATAAACAAGGTAAACCGAATTTGTATATTTGGATTTGGGAAGAAGAAGCCAAATCAGATAAACAAGTTCATTTTACTGAAGGGTTTGAGATAAGACCTTATTCTCTCTCATTTGGCGAGATACGAAAAATTCATATTGAGAATTATCGCACCAAATTATACAATTACAAACTGACGTTTTCGTCGAATAAATCATAGTTAAAGTGGCGTTTCCATTAATCAAAAGCTTTAATGCAATAGCGAAAAATTAACCAGTTTCGGTGTTTAGCTCTGAACTAGTTTGGTCTTTAAGTACTCTAATAATAACTCGTATTGCAAAGACGGAAAGCTAATTTGAATGCAGTCGATATAAACAAAAAGTTCTTTGTCCGATCACTTCCGTACCACATAAGGTAATCGTACCAGGAAGATTCAAGAAGCCTTCAACTGTATTTTCCCAAGAAGATCCAATTTTTTATTTCTATATTGTCGCTCTAAGGTGCTACCTTTTCAAGGACGCGCCGTCCTTTGTGCCATAGGGAAACAATTGATTCTAGAAGACACTTTTAATTAAGGTAACAATATTTTTTGATTTGTAACAAAATGATGGAAGAATAAGGGAGATTAGGAAATTGCATTACATTTTTATTGAAAGTAAGATAATTTTTACAAAAATCTGTTATGTATACTTTGGGCAAACGTAACAAAATTACCTTAAGATAAGCACACGGTAAGATCAGGCGCCACTTAGTCTTTAGTCGCTTTTAAAAGAGAGGAGAGAATACTTACCAAGGTGAAAACAAGGCAGATCAAGAGATCCTTGTTCTAGGCTTGATAAGCTAAAGAAATAAAATACTTTAGGGGTAGAACATAAAAATAACTGACGTCATATTCGAGGGTGTTTTAGTCAATGATCTCAAAATTATTACAAATGGGAGCCTGTACTATAGATCTACAATGTCAATATTTAAATTTAAATTAATCTTTAGTAAAAAGTTTTCGCTTTCTGCCAAATCTGTAACAGGGGTAGGAATAGTGCGAAAAATAAAATATTGCGTAAGCAATTCTAACGTCTGACACTGGTCAGGTTAATCGTATACTAAACCGTAAAGCAAGTAGCGTAAGTAAAATCAGATATATTGGAGAAATTTGCATGAGTAATAATCTCCAAGGTTTCGTTAATACTTGCAGTTATAGGAACTATCATGGAATCTCCAGGTATAAACTTGAAGTAGGACATGTTTGGTTTCACTGAAATGCCGGTAATGTAGAAACTCACTCGCCACTTTCAATCTTACTAAAATGGCGGGTTCAAGTAAAAGGGCGAAGTCATCCACGTACGGCATAGGTAAAAGGTAATGTCCAGGTAGATACAATGTAAAAGGTAACCCAAAAGAAGAAACGATGAGAATTTGTGAAAACTGTGAGAGAAGGTAAAGCCCTCGTATTGTTCATGCGCAAATACAGATCCGTAAAAACGCTTTAATGGAGTCACAATCACAGACATCAAAGAGAAAGAGAAGCCACTCCATAGATGATATGATATTTTATCTAGTTATCATTTGATAGTCATTTATCGTTATTGTCAAAGTTAATTTAATTGTCTAGTTGATTTCTTTAAGCTAATAAAAGCCATATTTCCAGTGGTTACAAATATTATATCAATTTTATTAGCTTAAAATAATGATTAACGAAAACCCATCGTCAACTAGTTTTCCTATCACGAGGTATTTACGTCCTGACAAATTTGATGTCGAACCTGATGCTGCAGAAGCGGATGCACAATGGCAGCACTGGAGGTCAACGTTCGAAAGTTTTTTGAATGAAGAAGTAAAAACTGATTTAATACCAGATGCATTAAGACGCAAGCTCTTAGTAAATCACCTATCAGCTTCAATCTACAAACATATCAAAACTTGCGAAACTTACGAAGCCTCAATTGCAGCTTTAGAAGGTATTTATATTAAACCTAAAAATATAATTCTAGCCAGGCATATTCTTTTTAACCGGAAACAACGTGCGGATGAAAACATCTCTGACTACGTAAGAGCTTTACGTTTAGCGGCAAAAGATTGCTCTTTCGAAACCGTTACCGCTCAAGAACATGAAGAACAAGCAATCCGTAGCACCTTGATCTCCGGTTTGCTTTCTCGTAAAATCAAAGAACGCCTGCTAGAAAATAAAAAACTTACTCTTGCCGAAGCACTTGATCAAGCTATTGCACTTGAAACAGCTGAAAAGGACGCGCTAATAATAAGTAACAATTCACCACAAATTAATGCTATATACGAACAAAAACAAGATACAGCATCAAACATAGCAGCCGCTACACAACACCGACCATCACAAACAATACTTGAACCATCCTCACGATCAGTAAGATGTTGTTTCTTTTGTGGTGGTAACGTACATCAAAGGTTTAAGTGCCCAGCTTTCCGTGCTATATGTAACCTGTGTTCTAAAAGAGGTCATTTTTCAAATGTATGTAAATCACGAAACGCTACCAACAACTCGGCTTCGTTCAAAAACACAGTCAACAGTCTTATCGATGACGGTTCATCTCACTGTAGTACAATATCTGCCGCTTCACCGTCAAGCTTGAAAGGTGCAACTATTCTAATCACGGTGAATGGTTATAAAGCTGATGCTCTTGTTGACACTGGCAGTTCTGTCAGTTTTATAAACAGAAAAATCGCGCGCCTAATGAAGTTACGTCAAAAACCATGTACACAGTCTGTTAACTTAGCCTCGCTGAATCAAGTATCGGTTGTCGAAGGTATTTGCTTTGCCAATATCACCATGAATAAACACAACTACAGGCAAATACCACTTCTTATCGTCGATAATCTCTGCGCGGACGTGATCGTTGGACACGACCTACTAAAAGAACATTCTAAAATTGAATTTGAATTGGGAGGTCCCCATGAACCATTACGCATCTGCAACGTAATGCAGTCCTCGGTGCCACCAGCATCTATTTTTACTAATTTGTCACCTAACATCAGACCTATCGCCGTAAGGAGTCGTCGATACAGTATACAAGACGAAGAATTTATCAAGCAAGAAATATCAAAATTACTGGAAGACGGTGTAATAGAACCAAGCATTTCTCCCTGGAGAGCACAAGTCCTAGTAGCGGGAGGTGGCGCTCATCGAAAACGTCTAGTAATAGACTACTCTATGACTATTAATAAATTGACAGAATTGGATGCATTCCCATTACCAAACATGGAAGCGGTGGTCTCAAAAGTATCAAAATACAAAATCTTCAGCCAGATCGACTTAAAAAGCGCATATCATCAAATGCCCATTTTAGATAAAGAGAAAGTCTACACTGCTTTTGAAGCCTGCGGGCAACTGTACCAGTTCACAAGAATTCCATTCGGTGTTACCAATGGTGTAGCAGCGTTTCAAAGAACCCTAGACTTCATCATAACCAGAGAGAAACTAGAAGGTACATTTGTATACTTAGATGACGTGACAGTATGTGGTAAAGATGAGTAGAACATGAACGTAATCTAAAAAAGTTTATGGATGCGGCGAGAAAATATAACTTAACACTAAATGAAAGAAAATGTGTTTTTAAGAAAACAAAAATCGATCTACTTGGCTATACTGTCGAAAATAACACAATCAAACCAGACGCTGAGAGATTGAAACCCCTTTTAGAACTTCCCGCTCCCATTAAAACCTCAGAACTCAAACGCGCTTTGGGAATGTTCGCCCACTATGCGAAATGGGTTGAAAAATTTTCGGAGAAGATAAAACCTTTAACTTGTGTTTCAAGTTTTCCTTTAACGCCTGATGCTCTAAAATGCTTCCAAGAGATTAAATCAGACATAAAGAAAGCTGCTCTTATAGCAATAGATGATGATGAAACTTTCACTGTTGAAACTGACGCCTCGGATTTTGCTATAGCCGCTACGCTTACGCAAAAGGGTCGTCCAGTCGCTTTCTTCTCTCGAACGCTTTCTAATCCAGAATGTCGACATTCATCAATAGAGAAGGAAGCTTGTGCAATTGTTGAAAGTCTTAAAAAATGGAGACATTTTCTGATTGGAAAACACTTTCTTTTAATTACGGATCAAAAATCAGTAACGTACATGTTGAATCAAAATCACAATAGCAAGATTAAAAATGAGAAGATAATGCGCTGGAGGCTAGAGCTATCCTGCTACAAATATGACATTATATATAGACCAGGTTCGGAAAACACAACAGCAGACGCTCTGTCACGAGTTTGTGCGTACATGAACACCGACAAATTAAAACAGCTTCATAATGCGCTTTGCCATCCTGGAGTAAGTAGAATGTTCCATTGGATACGCTCTAAAAACCTACCGTATACAGCAAATGATGTAAAAGAGATGATTGCATTGTGTCCAACGTGCGCTGAAATTAAGCCAAGATTTTTGAAAGCAAAAGGTCAACTAATTAAGGCTACGTCTCCATTCGAACGCCTTAATATTGATTTTAAAGGTCCTCTCCCTTCTAATTCTTCAAACAAATATATTTTAACGATTATCGATGAATATAGCAGATTTCCCTTCGCTTACCCATGCAAAGATATGACCTCATCCACAGTCATTAAATGCCTGAAAGACCTGTTTCTCACTTTTGGCCAGCCTCTTTACATACACAGCGACAGAGGAACCTCATTCATGTCTGAAGAATTTAAAAATTTCCTAAAAAACTCAAACATTGCATCCTCAAGAACGACGCCATACAATCCACAGGGTAATGGTCAAGTGGAACGTTTGAACGGAACACTTTGGCGTACTATTCAGCTCAGTCTACGTTCAAAGAGTTTGTCAATTGGAAACTGGGAGGAAGTCCTTAAAGATGCCCTTCATTGTATCCGATCACTTCTTTGTACATCGATTAATGCTACGCCACATGAAAAACTATTCACGTACCCTCGAAGATCACCAAACGGGGATTCGCTACCATCATGGCTTTCAACGCCTGGACCTGTTCTAGTAAAAAAGAATGTCCGTCACTCAAAGACTGATCCCGTAGTAGAAGAAGCTGAACTTATCGAGAGTAATCCTTACTACTCTTTAATTAGAAGAGCTAATGGAGAAATGTCAACCGTGACAAATCGTCATTTAGCGCCCTTCCCAAACAACGTTGACGAGGGTGAAGATGACGTTAGTCTTGAAACTTCAGAGACTAAGGCCTCACAAGAATTACAAACTTCTGATGGATCTTCGACGGAACAAGAGGTTAGAAGGTCTACTCGAATTAGAAGGCCACCCTCGCGGTTTCAAAACTTTGTTGTAGAAAGTGGAATTGAAAATTCTACAGGGGCAGAAAATTCTGCAGAAGAAGAAAATTCTACAGGGGAAGAATGATATGATATTTTATCTAGTTATCATTTGATAGTCATTTATCGTTATTGTCAAAGTTAATTTAATTGTCTAGTTGATTTCTTTAAGCTAATAAAAGCCATATTTCCAGTGGTTACAAATATTATATCAATAGATAAATGGTAAAGCCAAAACAATAAATCCCTTGTATGGACTTATGTCCACGTAGCTGAAAATTTGACCTGCCAAAATATCGCTGCTGAATATTTTCGCAATGTTTGGCAATGCAGAACTTTCGTATGCTGGAATTCTTGGCGATTGTAGAAAGCGTGGCAATGTTTGTGATTGGTCGACGATTTTTTGTGTAATAATATTGATTTCGTCAACCGGAAACGCCTTCTGTAAGTGATCGTATTCTAAAGATGTCAAATCGTTTCTTCGGACTACTAACCACTTTTTTTGACAAAATGTCAAAGGAAATTCCTGAATATGGCACTAGTTTCAAAAGAAACTTTTGGTATTTGGAAATGTTACACATTTCAAAGTATATATTTTGTTAATTTTAATCTTTTCAATAATGTTCCCTTATCCGACACGTTATCCAGGGGTTTTGAGCTGTTAGAAACTGAGGTTGGCATCTTGTTTATGGTACACGTAAGGTGTTATTTTACCAAGTTGTTTTTTCGGCTGTAATAATTGCTTAAAATAAGTAGGAAGTAAAGGAAGTATTTTGCACGAAAAGTTTATCTATAAAGGTCCAAAAATCTTCCCTTACGAAACAAGTTCTAATAATTATATTTAGTTTCTTGCACAATATGGCGGTTCATAATAAATTAAGGAACATACTGTATATTTTTGTTTTATGTCTATTACTGAAAATAGTAACGTCATATTTCATAACAGCATTTGTACATCAGAGCTTTTACAAGAGATGTTGTCTCTAAAAAAATTAATTACGATGTTGAAAGGAAACGTGTTTTTTTATCAGACATGCTTTGCATGAAAGCTATTCAAATCGCCTCTATTGACACCCTTAGAAATAAAATCTTGGTACCTATACGTCGCTTGTTGAAAAGGCTTTTAGGTTGTTCTTAATTTCCGTCTCATTTATACGTTGGTCCTAATGCATATTACGCAATTCAATTTATTTCCTTCAATTTCTGCCTTTATGTAACTTTTTTTTGAAGTATTTCCTAATAAAAGTGATGAAAGACTTCTCTTTGAGGTTGCTTACAAAAAGTTGCCGAAAGAATGGAAAGCAATTTATTTGCGAGCGCACCTAAGAATGGTATAATGGAGATAATTTGGCGCATCTTAGCAAAGGAGTCAACAGTTTACCGACAAAAATAAAACGTTTTAGAGCAGAACGCCATCGAGACAAAGCGCCCATTTGAAAGTACGTGCTCAAACGCAGCATTTTTTATGTAATTATAGAAACAAAGGGGAAATGGAAAATTCAACATTAGATTCAATAAACTTCTACGGCTCATTGATGATGTGAACAGCTTTGATCTCGCTAAACCTTATGTTCCCTTTTTTTATAAATGCGTGAAAGTTTGATTTATTATGCAATAAAGTCTAACATTTCAACCGACAAGCATCATTAAACATTTTAACTTAAAACCTCTTACCGAATACGTGTTAGTGTATTTATGTTGGTAAACTTGTAATTTATTAGGCTCTTTCGAATGGCCTAGTAAACTTACTCCTTGAAACTTCTGTTGATGAAGATTTAAGTTCACCTAAATGTCGCCCAACTAACGTCCTTGCCAAATACAGATTGATTTTTCCGCTAGTAAATTGCGTTTTAATTTAAAACTGTGTAAATAATGTATTTGACTTTGTCTCGAATTGCTGTGATTAATGAAGTAATTTTTGTTTCAGGTAGGAAATCGTTGTTTAAAATTCAGTCGAAACTTTCGCTATCGTCAAAGGTGAGTAATATTTTGAATTTTATATTGTGACCGTCGCAAATTAAACTTTAACCATAGTATCAATATGAATAATATGCGCAATTATGACATACCTACGGGCAAATTCAAAAAAATTAAAAGATGATATTTTAAGATTCTTCAGCTTTCATATATTTCCGGAAATTAATGTCAGCCATGTTTTAATTAATTTAAATTTATGAAAGGTTGTTTTTCTTGCGAATTGAATGCACGCGAGATAACAAGGATGTAACGGGAGCTTTTTAATGGGGTTTATTTCATTCAATTTTTCTGTAAAATTAATATTTTTACTAAAGTAATTGAGACACATGGATGTAGGCGCACTTTTTTAATGAGATTTTGGTAGCTGTATCGATTTTAATGTCGAATATGCCAGGTTATTGGTTTAGAGAGCATTTCGTTAGGTGTTTAGTATTACGAAGTATACGGGCGGTTCTGTTAGTGGGCTGTTTGTTCCAAAATTTATGAGTCAATGTTTACCAGGCGCGTTGGGACCGGTTAATGGCAAGAGAAACGAAATCGGCGCCAGTCAGACGGACGATAACACGATATTAACGCCTTTTGTGTTACCGAAATCATAATTAGGTACTCATAGTGATGTCACGCATTTGATTGGGTTAAGGAAACAAAGAACCGCGATTGTCACTGTAGACCATCAAATCGTATGAATTTCTAAATTCTAGGTCGGCAAGGAATCTTCTCAAAAGCATGGCTTCTTTTGGCACTAGTGGATAATGTCATATATTCATCTTTGAGCGTCGATAGGGCTAGGGTTCGTTGCTTTCAAGAATCCTAGGTCACCGGTCCGCCGTTCAGCATGAACAACTAACCAGTATAGGACTTTCCTCAAAGCAATTCCCCCAGTCGACATCGACATATCCCATACGATCTGGGATCAGATCCGTTCAGAAACACGGTTTTCATGTCCATTTAACGGACCTTCATCCCATGTCTGTTGGCTGAATTCCTGTGCGACTAATCACGCCTTTCGTTTCTCGATGGAGCCATCACAGCACAACGTGTTCCCTAAAACCATTCGGCAACCAATAACTTTCAATTGTTCAGTGCAATCGACCATCGCCCAGGTTTCCTTTTCGAGAATTGGAGTCATTTCTAAGTGCTGTAATTGTCTTTTTTCACGCGGCACTACCGAGTAACAGTGGTTTCGGGCACTAAGCGGGAAACAGTTAACGGGAAAACCAGGTCATTTTTAATTCGAGTCTGAGCTTTGGGGAAAGAAGTGGTTGGTTCAAAAGTCATCTGTCCGTTCAAAATCGAAGAGCTGTAAATAACTGAATTAAAAAAAATCAAATTATCAATGCAGAAGTGTCTTCCGTGAGGCATTTTAAAATATATCTACGAAAAAAACCCTTCTTAGTGATAACGTGTACGGAAGTTAAGGTTTATCAATAAATAAACATTACGCAAGGAATTTAACGCAGCTAGCTATATTGGCCTGCTCGGGCGCCAAATTTATATGCGACAAACTTTCGCCGGAGGCTTGCGCACCAACGGTGGCTTCGGGTCTCCTTTACACACAGTCAAAATCTGTAGACGATGATGGCTCCAGATAACCCGAATGGAGAACGGCGGCTACTGTTGAATGCTGCAACAAACTTAAAGTACACAACAATTTGCGTAAGTGGAAACAGTAAATAATCAGATTCGGTCGCGGGTTCTACGGGAAAGCAAATGCAGGAAGTAAGACAATTACTGTGCAAGAAATCCCCTATAAATTAAGCGTTACATAAAATTCGACTATGCCATGGGGGGAACGCCGGTTTTCCAGTTCGACGGCGTGTCCTTGCGATAACGCTAGAAGATTGAAACTGTTTTTAATTAATTACGTCCTTCCCAGACGTCGTAAAAATGCGGGACCGGTGTCAAAGTTTTTAAGAGCGCACGCAACGGATATAATCTCGACTTAAACGGAGACGGTTAACTGTAACCCATTCAACTAATTACGGTTAATTATACTTATCCAAATAGTTGGAATGAAATATCCAAATTCGGAAATACAACAATGCCCGTTTTGTTCCTAGAAATGTGAGGTCAAACGGCAGTCCTATCACGTTGATATTTTCCTTAAACTGCACGACCTTGCCGGTTTTAATCCTGCTTTTCGTATAACATTAGTAAACTAAAGTCGATTAATTGGTAATTAACGACTCTAAAACTTCACAAGGGTAATAATTCTTGCTCTCCTGCCAAGGGAGCTTTCGGCGGCTGTAATAGTTATTTTCATAAAAGTCAGGAAAATTATATATTACTGACGAGTTTTGTATTAAAGTTTACCTGAAATCGTCTTTTAATATAAAATTTCAATTTTATATAGAATTTTTGGATTAATGTCAATCTGTCAGTGATGACAGGAGTCATTATAGACATTTGAAAATGTCAAAGATGCGGCCAGTAAAATGACAGTTGCGGCCAGTAAAGTGACAAGCGGCAGCTCTGTCATGGAACCTAACATTTCCTAACAGAAAGTAGGCATGAAAATGAAGGTTTCAGGGCGATTTTGGGTAAAAATAATTAAAGCCGGCCCGTGTGGCTCAGTTCATTTAAAGCTGGACTGTGGTGCTAGGGTCCCTGGTTCGAATCCGGGTTCGGGCATGGCATGGATATTTGTAAAAGTGGGTTGGGTTGGTAGAGCAGCCTTGGTTGAAACCCCGCCCACTCAAAAATTAAGGCAAAATAAAAATAAAAATTATTTGTATGGGAACGGCGACAAATTAAAACAATTTCATTTTCCTGCTATTCCCAATTCCAATAAATATTTTCGCAGCGAGAATTTTTGTAACGAAGCGCTTCACATTTACATAGCCTCTATATACCGGGTGTTCATCTACAGAGTGATCACTAAAACTGGTAATTTCCAGACGGAAAACGGGTGCATTGTTACATGTGAACGCAGAAGTTTCGTTGAAAGCTGGCTGAATTAACCAGATGCCGCATGGATAATCCGCTGCCCGAATAAATCGCGCACGGATAATCGGGGTTCTGCTGAATTTAGAACTATAGATAAATTATTCAGAATTTTTTCCGGGGAATATGCGACGAACAAATGGCTTTAAGAAAATGAAACAATGTAATTAGTGAAATCAAAATTAAGATTTAATGAGCGGAAACAAAAATAAATTACAACTCATTTGGGTTCACAGCACATCAGCGGAAATGTAGAGGTATGCGGCGGTCACCACGATGTGGTGTTGGCGGAACGGACAGACGGACAGACTCGAGCGCCACCAGAAGATTAACCGCTTGCTTCTGCCTAAGGTCGGCGATTTCAGAGCGGTATCGGAGGTTTACCACAATCGGTAGAATCAGCTTAGTCTAGAAATCGGCGGGTGGTTGCGTTCAGGGGAGCAAGTAAAACAGAATGGGGTTTACAATATAGTTGAATTCCGCAGTTCTAATTTAATAAGCGTGTACTTGAAACCATAAAACATTTTTGTGGACAGTAAAAGTTTATTTAAAAATAGAGGCTGATTAGCAAAAAAAATATTGAACATGTGCGGTTTTAAGGGTTTATTCCAAACGATATGATTATAGCGGGCTCTGTGACTTAATAAGCTCGACCAATCAGCTCCTAGAACCACTCAGATGACATAACGACTTGGCAATATTGCAGGAGAATGTCATTTGTAACTTACGTCACCTGTCACAGGCACTTGTCACTTGTTCACTTTCGCGCTAGACGCAGTTAAACAAGTGTCTTAAAACGTCAAATCCGACAAACGTCAGACCCTCGCGCAAGGTTGCCGGCTCACTTCTACGTGATTGGTTGTAGGTTTGTGACGTATTTAGACTGAAGCGTTTCAAATTCGTACTAAAAACACAGCTTTTCAATAGTTTATTTTGGGTTTATTTTACTCGCAAATAAAAATTGAGGACTCACGGGTCTTTTTATTTTTAATATACTTTGTAGATCAGAAATAAAAAATGAAGCCGGGATGCGCCCATTACCGCACACGAACACGGTAGCGATTGCCCTAACGGGAACTCAAGCAACAATGCATAAATTAATTAGTGGTAGCTACGGGAAATCAAATGCAGGAACCGCAAAGCATTACCCCTTCTTTAATTAATGCAATGTATCGCTTATCTTTAAAATTAAAAGGAGCAGAATAAAATATTGTCGATAGGTGCAAAAAAGAGATCTCTGAATTAAGGGTTATATAAACTTCACATAATTGTATTCGTAATAAAAAATGTTACTCAATACAGTATGTACTTTTTTACGGACCATATAACAAAACAAACTTGCGAATGATTTCTCCGATACAAAAAGTGGCAATGAGAAAGCGTTTTTTAATTTTTTTTCTATATGTTAAAATTGAATAAAAATGGAATCGGCAAATTTCGGTTTTTCTAGAATATCTTCGGAAGTAATCGGACTGGTTTTCTTTAAAGCACGATAATGACTCTTTAATTATGTAGCTTTTCTATAATATCGTCGCATCCTCTATCGTTTCAGAGTTCCCCATGACAGACATCCTTTTCTTGAACACATTGTATAATACAGCAACTTTTTTACCTTCCATTTCCAACTCTTAAAAGAGATGAATAAATAGTTCTAGAACAACACTTTTCGTAAAGAAGCGTCTTTAGATACCGGGTGTTCATTAAAGCTGGCAAACTCCAAAATGTACAGCGCGTTAATTAATGCTGATCTGAAAACTGAGTGCTTCGTTACAAACGAATCAGAAGTTTCAATTATTGAAAAATTCCACTTCGAAAGCGAAAGTTTTAAGAAACAAATTTAATCAGTTTCGGTTTGGATCTGTAGTACGCTTTTAATAAATTATATTGTGAGAAGGGAACGTTAGTCAAAGCAGACGATAAAAGTAGACAGATCAATGCCTGATCAATTGCACAAGATGGGGTAACTGTACAAAAAATCCAAAAAGTGGATTTCAGAAAACGCCATAATTAAGGTAACGAAATTCTTTTTGGTTTGTATTCAAATTTACTATCGGTTCTATTTAATAAATTGCATTAAATTGTATTGAAAGTGATCGGAAAGAATCGATCTTTGTAAATTGGCGGAATGGAGCAAAATTGTATCGCATACAATAGTTATATGTGAACTTATTTCGAAGGAATTTTGAATTTTTCATTTATTTGTCAATTAAAATCCGGACATTCCTATAAATGTTTTGTAAAAAAATGCCATATTTATCGTTGTTCCGTTTGTTAAATAAATCTAAAAATTACATTTCGGTGTTCGTTATATGGTAACTCTTTCTATCTACCTTTTGCGCTGACAATCTACTAACTTCAGTTGTTTGGTAGAAGTCGCTTTAATAATTAATTTAAATTTACTTTTGGAGTAAACAAAGGATGGATTTGAGTAATTTACTTTGATTTTCATTCGGGAAAGTTCGTATGCAATCTAAATGTTTTCATCGCGAATTTACATCGAATGGATTTTCCGCAATAATTATTCATTCGTAAATTGAATGTTAATGCAATGGATAATTTTGAATGTTAGTTAACCCTGGGCATCCTCTGGCCCTTTTTAAACGTGTGAAAATACTCAGATGTTACTGTGAATTTATGGTAAAGATAAAGACAACCGTAAAATCTACTACACCTTTCGGTATAAAAAAAATAATATCAGACAACTAAATAACCTATTCGGTGACATATTTTGTGCTGGTTTAGGGTCCTTCCAGCGAATTACGAGCTTATTTTATAGACACTCCCGGCAACATAAAGTTTAAAATTCTGATGAAAATTGCGAAATATTTATAACGAACATAAAGCGAGAGTTACGTGTCGTCATTAGCTTTGGTTATAGAATAGGAAATAAAACCCCTCGTTTATTGTTAAATATATCATAGGTACACTCGGGGACATCTTTGTTAGAAATAAGTTCTTTGGGCAGATGGCAACGGGACGAATCGTAAATATGAATGTTTGTTTTCGTCCCTCCTAAAGTGACTTCAAATAGATTTCCGGACTTGACGATTTTGAAGCGAGATTAGATTTGAGAGCCGAAAGAAAAGGGTCGACTGTTGATTTTAATCTGGTCAACGAAGCATTACTAAACTTTCTTTGTGTCCTATTAATCATCCGTTTTTTTTTATTATCGGTAGTCTTTCATTATATGAGAGGCGGCAGAAAAGTTATGTCGAAGGTTATAACTCTTTCAAATCTAGTGGTCAGTTGTCAACTTTTAGAATCGAATAGGAAGTTATTTGTAGTTGTCGTGGATCCACTTTTATAAACCTCTTGCCAGGAAAGATTGCCGGTCATAGAACACTTAATCCCGGTCTACAATCTATGTTTTTCTAAAGATGTGAGCGACTTCCGGGATAGTATCGTCTCAATGTTAAACAAAAAGACTTTTCGTTCAATATTGGCACGATCCTATTTCGGAAGTCGTTTGCACCTTAAGAAAAACATAGATTGTAAATCGACACAAGGTGTGCTGTGACCGGCAATCTTTCCTGGCGAGAGTTATATGTGAACGTGACATATGTACGTAAGTGTATCTTTTTTTCTTTTATTAGTAACAACTCAAAATTTTGTTTTCGTTTCATAACGAACTCGAATTGTAATTTTGATAAAAAAAATTGCAGAGAACCCTCGGAAATTAAATTATTGGACCGAAATTCTGAGAAGCAAATTTGTAACGAGAGCCTGGCCCAAACGCCCATGTGATTATTTGGCGCAGGCGCAGTGGGAGAATGATTAGAGATGGCCGATTTAACCTATTTGTACCATTTTGTGAGCGGTCTTGGTAAAATTGCAAGATTAGCGACGCGTGCCAGCGAGATAGAGGTGGGGCATTCGTTTTTGGGCCACCACAATGTCAAGTATGTGGTTCGAGATAGCAGTTTCTTTTTCGGGCATCAAGGGTGAAAGCGCTAGTGAGAAAACCATCGTCATTTTAATTAAGAAGGCTAGAGGAAGTTCAAGTAAATCCGAAATAAAAGGGTCGTCCGTTGGTTAAAATCAGAAGAAGGTAAATAATAGTTTTCGAAAAAACTGCGCACATATTCCGTACGGAACTGTGTACACGACGCGCTTTAAAAAATAAATCTACGAGGAAGAAAAAAGGAAACGTAATTGGATTATTTTCAAACTTTTGAAAGTCAATGGATTCTTAATGACTATATTTTGTTAGCTCCGCGCCAGCTTGGGGCAGGACACCCCCCGTTGAGTTAACGAATGAATTAGCGATGATCGCGGTTAAGCAGGCGAAATGTCGGTTTACGTGACCCTTGAGCGCGAAAGACGACCAGCCAGAATGAATGCTGAAATGCTACCTCTTATGCCCGTACGCGTAGGCTACAGAGAGACGTTACTAATGAGAGATAAGTTTACAATAGATTTTTCGCATCTTAATAATGAGTTTTGACCAACATAGCCCCCATTTAATTAGCTATTTCCTTTGTTCACCCCTCCCCCGAGGCTTTTGTTTCTTTTCGCTTAACATTGACACGGTCCTATACCAAAAGTCGCTCGCATGGAGGGTATTGATTTGTACTATAGGGAAACTTGATTCCAGAAAACGCTATAATTACGGTAACGTAATTTTTTTGATTTGTGTATGGGCTCTTATAAAATGTTATTGAAAGTGCTCAGAAAAATTCTTAAAGGAATCGATATTTGTAAATAGACTGAAGCGAGGATTGAAGGGATCAGAATTGTGTCGTATAAAAGAGAGAGATAATAAATAAATAAATAGATAATAAATAAATTATCATTTAGAAAGAGTTTTAGATTTTCTTTCTTTTAAAATGGTACTGTCTATTTAAATGAGAAGGAATAACCTGTAACGGGCTGTTTTTTCTTTGTATAAAATTGCTTCTTACAAAGGTACGGTAAGAAACGTGAACATTATCTAGGAGCCAGCGGTCGGTTAAATGATATTCTTTAAAACATTCATAATTGCAGTGGAAAATTATTTATAATGAGTGCGATTTTCTCAAGTTGGAAACATATTTCATTATCACCAGTGGGAGCGTGGACAATTTTTATAGGAGGGCTTTCCAAATTTTTAAATTCCCTCGAAGCTATTATTGATATTTTTAATTTCTTTTTGAATGAAGGGACACCAAGGTACGTTCAATAAATGGTATATGGAATTATGACCAGGATTGGAGAGACCTACTCGAAGAGGTATTGAGGAAAAAGAGGAGTCTCAATTTCAAACTAACAAGATGTTATCTCAAGAAAGCCAAGATATTTTGGAAGCTATGAAATTCAAGAAGAGAATTTTGGAAGGGGTGAAGCCAGTCAACAGTATAAACAATTAAGAGCAGGTCAAGAAAAATCCAACAACATGCCACACACACAAGGAGAAATCCCATAATTAACCAACATGATTGAGATGTTTATCAAGGTCTGAAAGATCAGAAGGCAGAAGGCATTGGAGAAGAAAATATAAAAAAAAACAAAAAAGTGTAATAGAACGTCAATAATACTAGATGGAAGAAGATTTACAAGAAACCCAAAAGGGATTGAAGAAATCAACCAAGAACAACAAGAGGTTGGAAGAGAGAATGGTTGAAGAAGTGCGACAGGAGTTGAGATCCAATCAAAAACAATAGAAAAATAAGAACGTGAGGTTATGATTGGTGAGTAAATAATACTCGTATTACTAAAGGAATAATTCATGTAAAAAATGTAGTAGTGTAGGTGGAAAGTACATTTTCCGAACTTTCCGTGAACCTGTTCATAAAGAATATCATGTTCCGTCAAAAATAAACTCTTTAGGTTAAACCTATTTCGTATCATAATGGTACGAAGCGCATGTTTCCGTTAGCTAGAGTGACAGTTTCAATTATAAAAAAAAATAATAGGTAAAAGCAGGCATGCCCAATTAATCACACAAGAAGAGGTAATCGTAACAATTTCTTTCCGAATTCCGAAGCCTTAAAACCAGAAAACTTAAACAGTAATCCTTCTGGAGGTCCAGGTTTCATCCTATATTGGCCAGATTTAAGGCACAATTCCTTCAGGAAGGGACGTGCCGATTTGTACCATAGAGAAACCATCGATCCCAGGAAACGGTATAATTAAGGTAACGTAAATGTTTTGATTTGTATAAAAATAACGATGGGTTCTCTTTAACAAATTGCGTAAAATTTAATCCCTGAAATGTTGCATTAAATTATCAAAAAATCCCGTGCTTCACTCACCCTTGGGAGGGGGGACTCAATACAACCGCCGTTCTACGTTACTCTTACCTTTTGTGTGATTAATATAGTATGCTTAATCCTCTCAAATTTTGCAGAGAGAAACTATGCATGTATGCTTTTGTTTTTGGGTTTAAATTTTGCTTTGTCGATTTTGGGACTATTTACGAACATAACACACAATACGTGTCATTTAAATTTGGCTCAGTGGTATTTTTCCTTTTAAAATTGGTTGTAATTGCGCATTTTTTGTTTGTCTAAAGTATATCGCTGTTGTAAATTGTTTCTTTAGATTTGTTGATTTAAATGTAAAACGTGAAATTGCGTGTTAAAATGTAGGCACATCTGGTCGTTTGCGATAAGAGGTTTTGTTATCGGACGAGATTTAAGTAACGCACGTGTCTAGGCACTTGTTATCGTTGTTAGAAGAGATAACGGAGATGCAGATGTTTACGATGTGCGTAATAAATTTGGCCTAAATGGGGACACGCGACGCGTTCTTTCGAAGCTGGCGTTTTCAAATCTAATTATGATTGGCGGTGTTTTTGAAATATCTTGAGGAAGGGGTTTATTTTATTGTGGAATAGGTGTTTCGAACGACGTTTGGCGGTAAGCGTGACCCAAGCCAAGACTAAACGTAGTTTCATTTATTTACATCGCTCCAGAGTAATCGTATAATGCAGCCGATGGGCCAGATCGGGTTGGCTAGTTATTTATATATCCCACAATGTCCACAAAAGAAGTGACTGTGAATAGGTTCAGTGAAGAAATAGTTGTAGAAACGTGCCTGACGTGTATGGTGCTAAATTTTCAGAAACAATGACCTGTAAAAATACTCGTAAATGGAATGACAATTTACATTACTGTCAGGAGTGTATATAATTTTTATAACATTTCATTTATTATGCTTTCGTATGTGTGCTCGTATTTAATTCAGAGATTACCTACTATGAAATAAGTTCCAAATTCCCAAATGTTTGAGTGGCATTACTGCTATGAAAGCTCCCTAAAATCCGATCTAAATTTTCTAATGCTTTGATGTGGCTCATTTAAAAGGATATGTAGGGAAATTGTACGTATGTAATCTCCTAAAAGAATCAGATCTGTATGTATAATATTGCTTTGTAGTGATATAAATATGCATTTGATTGAAGTATCATACCTTTTTTGTCCGGATTTAAATTATCCTGTACATTTGTATACGTGTATGTTATGTAGGAACCTTGCAGGCGTCCTTCATTATCATGTTGTATAAATCACCCTGTATGTGTGAATTTCAATTGTCTTTAAGCGTGGATGTAGTCATTCATTTGAGATTGAACACAATTTTGATTACAGTATTTGAATTTGAAGTCAATGTGATTTTGTTGTTTGATTTTGTTTAAATAATCGCGCTGTATTTTGATTTTATTTTATTGTTGATTTAGATAAGGGTTAAAGTTATCTCATTTAAATCCGGTTATTGTGATAAGAAATTTGTAATCGCTGCGTAGTTTCAATAAGAAGGTTTCCCAGATAAAAAAAACACAGGTGTTTCGAAGACGCAGGGCCACCACGTGCGTTCACAAAACACAAGACACTTACCGACGGCACCAACACAGTAGCAGAAACATAAAACAACAGTGGAGCTCTCGCAATATGCAAAAACAAATGAAGCCCGCGCACCCTGCAAGCTTGATATCACCTCCGCGAATTTCCCTAATTTTAAGTTTAAATTATAAAAATCCACTTTTGGTGAGCAAGACGGATTGAGATAAAATTAATGTTGGTCTTAAGTGTTTTACGGTACAAGGTTGCCAATATTGACTTAAGTAATGCAAATGAACCTTGTAAAACTGTTTGTTTACTACGAACTTTACATAATTCTCGCGCACGAAAACAAATGTATTCGTGTCGGACAGCTCTGACTACTGACTCTCGCTTCCCAGAAGCTCTAATCTCCACTTCAGCGCTAATATGTCCCAAAGCGAATGACTGAAAAAGAAACTTTAATTGGATTTAAGTTCTATTACGGTCACTACCCGAATGTCCGGAAAAAATCTCTCTATTAATCCCTACCTACATTTCCTAATTAATTGACAGCCTAAAATGGCATTTTTTGAATGAAATCGGCCATTTTTTATCACCAATTAGTTTTTGCCCCACGAATTACCAGGGATGAAGTGTCATAACTTAAAATTCCACACACGTTTAATTTGTGCAAATTGGCTTGTAGTGATAATTGTAATTGTAATTCTGTATCAGCAATTTTAGTTGCAGGAACCTCATTGAGATAGCATTATCTGTTGTTATCGCGAACAGGCTGTCACCCAAACTTTCTAAAGCAATTAAACGGTCCCTTCTATTTAAAAAATTCAAATCGCGCAATCGTCCGCTAGGAAATTAGACCTGGGAATTTTAAGTACTCGCACATTGTGAGTCAACGATTGCGCGGAGTAACTTAATGCCTTGAAGATAAGATTTTTCGATAGAGTGCTTTTGTATTATATTGTTGAATAGTCTCCACATTTTAAAAATATTTGGAATTATACAGGGTACGCCCACAAAGTAGGGCGCCAAAATGGTCAATTTTTTAAAAATAGAACCCCCTGTATTTGAATGCATTTTTGAATTCTACGTGTAATTGTATGTCTTTTTTTATTATATGGTTAATATCCGAAAAGCGTTTTAAAGATAATTCGATTTTTAAGAAAAATTGGGCATTTCCAAGCGTCAGTATATATTGTCAAAATTATTACTTAAATTTTGATTCTAGGTTTTATATCTTATCCTGGGTTAAGTAAAAGTCAAATAAATACATCCACTATGAAACATTAAAAATATAGCTTACAGGGTGTTTTTTTGGTAGGGCCAAAGTTGGAAAACTTCATATTAAAAAATCTCACCTTTTTTAAATGCATGGCCACCTCACTATTATGTAAGTTACATATAACTTATTTAAGATTAGAATATAAAACCCAGGAAAACCAAGATATTTTGAAAACTATCAGAGATAGAGGACATTATTATCAAAAGTTGAAGGTTTTTGAAGGAGCTAAATGAAGACAGAAAAATATACAGGGCGTTCCATTAAAAAAAAGTGAGATTTTTAATATGAAGTTTTGTATTTTTTTAATGTTTTATAGTAGATGTATTTATTCGACTTTTACTCAACCCAGGATAAAAAATATAAAACCTGGAATCAAAATTTCAGTAATAATTTTGACAATATACTAACGCTTGCAAATGCCCAATTTTTCTTAAAAATCGAATTATCTTTAAAACTACTAGCTTTTCGGATATTAACCATATAATAAAAAAGACACAATTACACGTAGAATTCAAAAATGCATTCAAATACGAGGGGTTCTATTTAAAAAACTGTACCATTTGGGCGCCCTACTTTGTCTAATCTATTTATTTGTTAACGAAAAGGTTTTTTCTTATGATATGGGCCTTCTGAAAGAAAATGCACATTAGTGGAAAAGTAATTGCAGATGAGTGAGTCATGTAACTGGAAAGAATAAAGATAAATAAATACACTTGCGCCGTTCAGCAAAAAAATCGACTCAACGTAATTGGACGTCTTGTCTGGTAGGCAATAATAAATAAAAATATGGTTTATTTAATTGAAACAAAAAAAACAAGAAGTTATACCAAGTCACCTTTAGATACTGTAAAAGCTAACTATTTGCACTATGCCCTAACAAAATACGACTGCATTTACTCTACGTCTTAATTCTGCTTTAATCATATTTCAACAATGAGGTTAATCCAGACAACAAATTTCAAACGGTTGTTTGAACATGCCCTTACAATATTTACAGTAAAAATAATCTTCATGTTAAATGAACCCATGAAACTCTTAACGAAAGTCAATAATAATTGTCGTATCGTTAAAGAGCAAAGCGGGAGTGTATTGACAAACGAATTCTAGTAAATCAAGAACAAACAATTAGAAAAATATTCCTCGAATGACCAAACATATAATTGCCACGACCCTTACTTTTAACCTTCCTTTGAGCATACTTAGGTATGTACAGTACGTCTCTAGGTGGCGAAGATATCGATGGAACAGGCACACAGACAGACAGACGACGGAAAATCGAGCACATAAGCGTTACCTCAACTTCGTTTTGTTCCGCTAAAAAATTGTTTTATATCCAATTTATAATATGTAAGTTGTCAGTGTTTTTTCAATGTACTTGGAGATTGAGATGTACAGTTTTATTGATTGTAATTAAATGTCAAAGTGTAATGCGATAACCAAAGTAGAGAAAGAGGGATTGTGTAATTTAATGTATTGTACATATAGTCACAGAACAAGTTACATTGTATTAGTTACTTCAAAGGTAAGAGAAATTCAAATTTTGGAGGCCGTTAATTAACTTAAATGAATTGCAATACTGTTTCTTAAAATGAAGTGTTCCTCTGAGAACGTCGAAACTAACAATACTAAAATATTACTAGGAAATGACTAACAAATGAGCTCGACCTTGCCTTTCGGTAGGGGACTTTCGATATGGTTACTATAATACACTAACATACTAACATTTCTGAATGTTTGATTATATAAAAATAACGATAAAATTAAAGTGTCAATTGTCTAGTTCATTTATTAATTCGTTTATTATACCTATACGTAACTACCTACATCGAATGGCGGATTCATTTGGACGATTTCAACCGTAAACTTCACTGGGGAAAGCGTCGTGAATTGAATAATTATTTTGATGATAATTTCTACAATTTCCATGCGTAGTTGAATTATGTAATTATTACTCACAATTAAATGGTGACACTACCTGAACACGATTGTTACGTTAGAAATTAGAACAACACAACTGCCTGTATCCGCACCTATTTGCATAAAAATTTGGATTTAACTTCAAAGTTAATCCTGGGCCGGGGGTTACTTTTTATTTTTTAGGGGAGAAAACTACTCCTATTGGAAAATAGTTTTTAGTTTCGAGCGTGTAATGGATTGAGATCATCTTCAAATAAGGTCAATGAACATTAAGGGATATTATTTATGATTTATTAAACAGTTTCACCCCCAAAAACCATCTTCTAGAATAGTTACTAATAATTTTAAAAAAATTCAAAAAAAGTGTTCATTGCCAACTGAAAATGATTAAAATTTGGATTTGGATCTCTACTTACCCTATAGTTCAAATATCAACGTGTGCCGATGGTTGCTTACTATTTGTTGGGGCAGAAAACTACCCCTCTTTGCAAGTAATAATAAAATTGTAGATACAAGCTTGTAATTGAAATCTTCTTTAAATAAATTAAATGAACACGAAAGTAAACATTGATAAATTATAATGAACTGAACATTTTCAACTCCTAAAAAGCACCCCCTATGACAGTAATCATTAAAAAATGTCAGTTGTTACGTTGGAATGAATGAATGATATAGCGAAATTAACCCCCACTGCTTAAAATTTGCAATCAAAAATAGGGAATACACAAATTTTGCACAGTTGATCTATATACCATATTTAACAAGCCTATGGAAAATGGGACAAATCCAATGACCGAGGTGCTCTGCCGCTTTTTTAGATTTGCTTTAGGGGTTTATTTTTATTACATTTTATTTTATTAAATGTACACATTAAATAATCAAAAACGCTCTTTACACTCTTCTTCCATTTCCATTTCGCCTTCATTCTTTTCCACATTCACTTTTCCTCCATGATTGGCACAATATTAAGACTCCACTGCATATTATACATGCGGAAATCCAGAAAAATCATACTCTTCGACAACCCCACGCTAAACCGCACCCTGTTTTACACTTGCAAAAATCTTCTTCAACGGCAGTTGTTTCAGAGTTTTGATTGGATAATATTCCTTCAATATTAACTCAATCCCAAGGATGCTGTTATAGCATCCTTGACCCAATCCCCTGTAACAGTTTGTTGCAAAACAGGAGTTGGGAACCCTTGAGATTGTAATAAAATTAACTTTCTACTGTAATAAAGGATATTTTGTAAAAAAATATTATTTGACTCATATTTGGGCCCTTTTTTAATCCTCAAATGAGGAAGGGGAAACGGACATTGTCTCTGATTTATTCGCAGGAAAAGTCTGCTCGTACTTTTATAATTTTTCTATAGATCTCAACATTGAATCTTTCTTTATTTTTACTGAATTTCTACGATAATCCTTTTTGAATTGGTTCGCGAAACGTGCGCTTGATGTATCTTTCAAGGAAACTTGTATGATATAACTACCTGTGTTAAATACTCCTTTTGGAATGTTTATTTACTGACCAAAACTGAACTTCCGTACGGGTTTTTTTACTTGAGCTCCACCAAGGCTCAAACGCGAATTAAATTAAACGAGGTTTTCCCACTGACAGCTTCCCGCTTAGACCTTAGTGCCCGAAATACAGATCTCTATTCTATCCGTACCTTTCCAAGTTAAAAAAAACCTACCAATGGCGCTAATAGCGTCCATCTTCAATCGTTAACCAATCGACTTCGTCTCCTTAACCCAATAAAATGCGTACAAATTCCATCTATCGAAACTCATCGGATTTCAAGATCGCCTAGTTCGCGTTTCTCTGAAATCACTATGAGTAATTCTGAGTCAACTGTGTTGGTCAGGTAAACGACATTCAGATTGTGTTATCTCCCGTCAGACCGGCACTGATAATTTTACCCAGGTCATGACGCATCCGGAATATAGATCCCCACATTCATTGGGAGTCTATTGACTTTAAAAATTTGAAAAAAAAGTTTGGGGTAGACGGCCCTCTAATGGAAACACTCTGTATTCGTCCTAATACTAAACGCCTAACGAAATTCAACTTTACCCCATTAATATCACTTGCTTCGCGAACAAGCTTCACCTGTACTACGAGTCTAAGCGGCTACCAATCTGCCTTAAACGGAGAGGAATGGATCTTGACCGGTAACCAACATTTGGACTTTGAACGATGGGTGTAGTATCGTCATTGGGTTGACCTTGAAGTTGTAAGCGTGAGAGTGTGAGCAGGTGCAGGCGCCATTTTGGCGCACAACCAATTGTAGACCGGCGAATCTTATAGAATCAGTCATGGCGAGTGTACAACCAAAAACTCGGGGTGGTATGCTGGAGGTAAGTGTCTTGTGGTATGACATGATTCTAAAGACCTGGGACGGACGATTGGATCTGCACACAAATCTGAGTATCTTGACTGTGCAATTGAAAATTTTTTCAGTTTAGTAAACCTCCAATTTAGAATGATCGATTACCAAACTAATTGCTGAATCTTAACACAACTTTCCAGAAATAAATTAATACCAAATTTAATGTAAAACGTCTCCGAAACGTAAGCTGGTCCATTAAAACTAGATTTTGAACTAACACTTGAACCCTACAATTAAAACTCTAAAAGAAAATCGAAGGTAATCCCTTTTTCTTTGTAAACTAAAATGTACATACCTCTTAAATAAGATGGCTAATTGTAGATGAATGCAATCATCGTCGATGGAAATTGTAGTATGACAAATATCAGCCGAAACCTAACGAAAAGGTACACTGCAATTACGGAATATGCAAATGGCGATACTTACGATAACAAGAAAAAGCAAATTATATCCTCCATACGGAGATCTATAGATAAATCCGTCCTAATTACTGAGGAATCCCCAATTTAATGAATCAAAAATAATGCCAGACAGTAACAAAATATGGATGATGGCAATTAAAATTCCATGCGTTCTCAACTAATGCCTCAGCTGTTGGTTGATGAAGTGTTCTCGACAGAAAAAAAAAGAAAAATCGGAACGCAATTTAAACTGGTCAAACTTCTACATATTACAAATACATACATCAATTGGATTGCAAAGTGGTAATAATTATTTTTCATTAATGTTATAATTATGAGGTTGATTGTCACATTTTTTGTCGCCGAAAGAAATAGGTACGAACCGTCAAACACAAAAATGGTTCTATGAATTTTCCCCGAAAAATGAAATGTGTCTTTTTGGTTATTTCACGTCGAAACTTGCAATTTTGAAAAAGTTTGACGAATAAGAACCAATAACCTCCAACACGTTATTTTTGTGTTTGAATCGGGTCTACAGGCGCCTTTTTTTGATAAAAAAAACTTACTCTTTGAATTTATTCGCGAAAAACCGCCTGAAAACGTGGGTTTCAAGTGACACTTTCACTCACAAATAGGTTGAGTCAAGACTTTTAGAAGCAACTTTCTAGAACAAAAGTTGCTTAATAAATCTATCTATTCCCGAACTTATTTTCAATGAATCATTTTTCCCCGGCATCCACGCCTAGGGCAATAGTCGCCCCGGTACAGGGTCAAGTTTGAAGTGGCGAGTAAGTAAAACCGAAATCCAAATTTTTATGAAAATTGTTGCAGAATTATACGGCCATTCACCGGGGAAATATGTAAAAACGGATGTTTGTTTTTCCGCATTGAAACGCTGAAAACTTTTTAGAAACTGACACGCAGTTTCAAAATTTTTCAAATGCCATTGAAGATAGTGGAGCTCTTCCATTAATCACAATTCACCAACCAAGATAACAAACAAAATTATAATAACAAGGTACGCCGCTAACGTATAATACACGTCTAAGTAAAGCCCCAAGGAATATCTTAATTTATTTCCGCAAACACGTCTTAGATGGGATGTTTATGTTAGTAAAACACTGAGATTACGAAATTAATTATACACTCTCGGTGCATGCAAAAATAAGGGTGGATGTAAGTAAATGCCCCTGATGCACAATGCCATTCACGTATTTCTTGTCGAAGTAAGGGGTTGATATTGCGGCGAGACGGTATTAAATCTGGCAAACCAGCTGCTCATTATCAACCTTTAACGAAGTTTGGCCACCCGCTTTATAGAATGGCGCTCAAGTGTGTGATAATTTGTACTAATCTCCTTGCATTAGGGTTTTAACGCTCGCTCCTTGTGTAACCGCGTCTTTACCCACAACTCTATTATTAATACAAGGAAACCTTTACAACACGCAATCCTTTGTGCCTCCTTTGGACCTTTCTGTTGCTATTATTACGCAAAATAGATTCGCACCGACCAATCAAATCTAACTTTCCGTTTAGGTTTGTGCTCAAATATGGAAATTAGGAAAAGACGAAAACCCAAAGGAACGGAAAGTAATTTCGTTTTACTTTTATGTAAATCTTCCCAAACTGTTATAAAAGCTTTCAAAGTATTTTTCGGGTCCAATATTGAACCTTTCGCAGCTTATAATTAAACTTTCCTTTCCCATAACAGAAACAGTTCATTACCAAATTTCCCATACGCGTTTCTATAATAATTGCGAACGCGCAGATTAGAAGATAGTCGGTATAGCTAAACCAATTTCTAATTGGATAAACAAAGCATTAGAATTAGCTTCACATTAATTAAAATTCTAGCACACGCGTTGCAGTTTTTGTTTCTATAGCCAATTATCCCACAATGACCCCATTGTAATTGAAATTTACTGTTCCCGGTTATTATTATGGTTAGGCATACATTTATTTTACTTTTAGTGTACGCGATCTCTGGGGAAGCAGACAGTATAAACCATAAACACGTAATCGGGCTTAAAATATCAACTCCAATTAAATTCAGGTTCGGCTATCAATACCGTTTCTGGAATATCGCTACATTTCAAATCAAATGAATGTTAGTGCTTTGTTCTGTCAGCGTATAATTCGCATTCATTTCACAATTAAATACGTAATGGTTTTATTCTGTTTGTCTGACATTTGAGAAACACCTAAATACCTAAACAATTTTCCATTCACTTTTTATATAAAAGAAAAAATACCAATAATAAATGAACACTTGAATTTGGCTGATGTCTGAATATTGAAATTGGTTTTTACATTAGTTCTTAAAGGTACCTATGGACGAGTGTATCTAATGTTTTATTATGAATACTTAAAAAGAAATAAATAGAACTAACCTTGGACTACAGGTCTACAGGTCTTCTCCATTATGGAAGGCATTGATTTTCTTAACTTCTAGATACAGCTTTATGGTTGTGTACTTGTGTAGCATACAGATCAAATGTTTTCTTTCAAGGAAAAGAGAATTTTTCCTTGATTACAATAGGTTCGATTTAGAGTATTATTTTTGCTCGTAAGTGGACATTTACTTAGAAGGCTTTGCGCAAACTCAGTTTAATAAACTTTATTACTGTTAGGTATAATACGGGAAAAATCCTCAGTACTTAAGCACTTGCATCAATTGGCGGTTATAATTACGTCTCTACCAAATACAGTTGATTGAACGGAATTTATTACTGAAAATATTGACAGTTCTTTAGCCACAATTTTGCCACTTGATAGGGTTTTATTAAATCTCACGCGGTTTATTTCGTAATTGTATCACGTAATGAAGAATGGGTTCAGGCAGTACGTTTATTTTCTCCTTCGAAGGAAGGTTTTATTTATTTTGGTTGGCCACTCGGCCCTTGAAAGATTTTAAATTACTCGGACGGTTTAGCATATAGTATCCTTGGGTATATTAAAAACGCAATTCCTCCGGCTGATAGCTCGGCGGAAATTAACACTAGAATTTTCCTTTTCTCAACTACCCTTGTAGCAACGCGCAACTAAACCCGATCTTGACAATTAAATTCCTCTTTTTAATGAAAGATTTCATCTCTAATTTTTTTTAAATTGAATGATTTCTTCGTCTTCGTCTTGAATATTAAGTAAATTTTTACGGCCCCCAGATGGCGATGGCTAAATTTTTAAACGGTCAGCGTTTTTTTATTCTACCAATCCTAAACGGTTGTTGATGATTTCAAAATCAAAGCAATCAGCCTTTTCCATGGTGGCTTTATGTCATGATGACCTCAGAAATGTAACTTTATACTCCTATTAAAAACGACGTAATCCTATCCCTTCTCTCGTTATCTAGACGCTCAAAACAATTAAAGAACTTTAAAAGTCAATTGAAAACCCGAGTGAAAACCACTGCGTAAAAATGACAAAAGTTTCCTTGACTCCAATGATCCAGATAAATTCTTTACATTATCACAACACAACCAAAATTTGTTGGGGAAGACACTACGGAACCCTAACACAACAGCGAATCACGGTAAACACAAAAGAAAAAAATTGACGAAGAAATCAGAGCAGTCCTGTCAACGATTACTCCAAACCCTGTGTTTAATAAAACAACATGTTTCGCATTAAATGCATAATATCATTAATATTTGAATTTTTATTAATGGTGTACCTCGTGGTGTACCTGAAATAACCACTTTTCTACTATTCCAAATGATAGCGGTTTAATTCTTTTAGCGCATTTGCCAACTCATGTTGGAAGTTGCTATTATAGCCACTTTATCCGTGCATTCGGTAGCTTATAGATCTGGCACCTCAACCAAGAAACATTTTGACGGTTGAATGTGCCCATGCTCGGACTGCGCAATGTCAACTTTCTTATTTATAGATATTTTTTTGAACAAAACATTCTTCTAGTAAAGACACGCATATCGCATATTGTAAAAATCAGATGAGCGCATGCGTAGACTACGAAATGTCAATCTTATTTGTAGAGATATTTTTTTGAAATTTTAACCAGAGATTCTTTTAGTAAATGTGAACATCGTGTATCGCGTACTGCGCAATGCTAAATTTCTTGTTATTATAAAAATATTTATGGCACAACTTATTTTCCTTTGTACACATAAATAATTCGTTGCATGACCTTTCCGGAAGTACAATTCATGGAAAATGCGCTAAGTTGCTCGCCTTAATGCGAAAACCTTTTTTTACCCTTAAAGGCACGGTAATGGATTGAAGACATAAATACAAGAAAGATGCAATTACCTTATTTTGTTTTTCGAAATTCCATGCGTCTTCGGCTCGATTACGAGGCAACTCGATGGTTTTCTCTCGAAGATTTTCAAACAAGAATTGCACCATTTACGCAATCCATTATGGATGCAAATTTGACAATGAAAGTTGATTAACTGCGAACACGCGTGTAAATTCTGCAGCCAGGTTACGTCATACTTTATAAATACAGTCTACGTTCTTATTTTTAGAAACTATGAGTAACATTTACGTTAATATTACGATTTCCGCTGTCGGTAAATATTTGCTGTAGTCACTTTTTACTTAAACTGAAACGTTCAGAATTTAATGTATTTATTGTTGTGTAAATATGTAGTTTTCTTTCTTTTTGATTATTAACGGAATCTTTTCTGCAACTCAATGCACTTTGATTTTTCGTTCTCGTCGTGCTTCGAATTTTTGCGCCGTCGTGACCCTAATCTCTCGTCACTAGCGTCTCCGTGACTTCAGACTGAACACTTACTTCCCTTCGCCTACGTCCCTCGGCTTAATCCCCACTTTGTTCAATTCAAACAAGTAGGCCTTCAAAATGGCTGCTAATCGGTTTCAACGACCATCTACCAATAGAATTCTCCTTGTACGTATTTCATCTTTAGAAAAGCAATTTGCCAGAAACCTCTGTTACCGAAAACCTTGACTCATCGGCTTACATGCCTCTATAATGAGACCATCAGGTGCATCTTCTAGCACTTGTAACGTTCTTACATTCAACATTTAAATTTATACTTACTCGCTTTAGTAATCGTTGCGCCATCTGTGTATTTTTCGTGCAATTTCTAGTTGTAGTTAGTTTTGTTGGTAGTGTTTAGTTCATAGTTTCTTATTCTTCCGCTAGAGGTCATCCAGATGTAGTTTCTGTGGTTATACAATTTCCCTCTCTTTGATGTGCGCGCTCCCTGTACTGAAGAACAGATTCGATTGTAGCTTATAAGAAAGAAGTACAGCCTGCCATATTTGTTGTGACAAATTTCGTCATTACCGTTACTAAGGCCGTGTGATATTTTTGGTGAAGTTTTTGACTTCAGCCAAAGTTGGTATGTTTTAAATGCAACACTCTGTATAATAATAATAATTCTTAATATCTTAACAGCAATTTTTTGCATTCTTTTTCCTTATGTATCACAATCTATACTTTTTTATATACAGGGTGGTGACTTGCGTAACGCATCATAGGGATTTCAAAGTAAAATTCATAACATGCGATTATTGGCTCCCCAAATTATTTTAGAGCAAAAATGTATTAAGGTTTTTTGTAGAAGCAATTTTTTTACGGCAATCAACCGTAATAGTTTTCAATTTTTTTCGTATAAAGACGGAAAATTGGAAAAATAAAACCCGCATCTTTTTCATCTGCGATGCCATGGAATTTTCAAAAACAAAAAGATATCCAGTTATCAATTAGCAGCAGTTCGAAATGGATTTTATGATCGACTTGGTTACTGTCTTGCAGTTAGTGGTGACTTATTCGAACATTTATTGTAAATTGTTATATTAGGACACCGTTTTTAGTAATTTGGTTTATGTTGAATTCGCTGTTCTAAATATAATACTTTTGAAGAATTTGATTTGTTTTATAGCAGACATTCCATGGCATAACGGATATTGGCGTAGTTTTTGTATTATAAAATTCCATGGCATAACAGATTATTGAAAAAGATGCGGGTTTTATTTTTACAATTTTCCGCCTTTATTATGCAAAAAATTGAAAACTAATACGGTTGATTAACGTAAAAAAATTTTTTCGACAAAAAACGGCATTTTTGCTCTAAAATAATTTGGGGAGCCAATAATCGCATGTTATGAATTTTACGTTGAAATCCCCATGATGGATCACCACCCTGTTTATGATTATATAGTATATATAAAACTTTGAAATGACATGCTTCCACTGTCAGCGATATTTATTGATTAGTCTTAATCACCATGGATACAATAAACAAAACAAAATCTCCATGAATCCATGGCCTATTTCAAAACCGTAAAAAAATAAGGTTATTATTTTTTATTCATAGCTAAGATATAAAAAATATAGGTAGTAATACATCAATGTAATCAGGAAAAGAATGAAAAAAGTTGGCGTTAAATTATACAGGGTGTTGTATTTAAAAGATACCAACTTTAGGGCAAACGATGGTTAATTTTTTTTACTACGCCACTGGATTCTGCGTCAAAATATCTAAAATAGGTTGTACCTGTTTTCTATTTTACATGGATAGTAAAATATAACATCTCACTAGCTATACAGACGTAAGTAGATTGATTCTGTTTGTTTAACAAAAAATGGTACAGGGTCGCGAAAGCAGCAAGTCTCCTCTATATCTTTACAAACTGCTGATATATAGTACAGTGCAGTCTCAACCAAAATAGAACACACGGTACGATATTTGCGTTACTGTAATTAATTTTTTGGTGACAATTCAACTCATATATAAAAAATCGCATAAGCCGCAGTGCAATTGTCACTTTGACAGCGGCAAAAGTTACCTGCATCTTTTCCAGCGACAAATGCACTAGTATTAGTGACACTGTCAAATTATGAATTTCTTGTTCGAACCACACTCGGTAGTAAACAACTCAAATAGCAATTTACTGTCAACCTAAAAATGCTCCACCTGCGGTGTCGCATTTTTATTAGTTGACAGTTTTTCTCGTCTAATTCCTAGGCAACAGATTTTCATTACCTAAACAACCCAAATTTACTCCTTAAAATACAAACCTCTTGTGCAATTATAAGTGAAAATAGAAACTTGCGTTCACATTTTTTTGTTATTACTTCACTGCACGGACCTCTTCATTTATGTGAGATTGAAACTTAAGATAATCCACCGTAAAAATCGTGGCTTATTTAACGTAACAATAAAACCGAATGAGAGAGTAACGCGAGTTCTGTAATTTTTAATAATTAAGTTACGTGTGCGAGTATGTGTACTGTGACAAAGTGACATACTTTACAATTACGTGTATCATACTATTGTAGAAATTAGATAACAATTAAATGTATTATTGTAAGTAGAACTTCTGTTAACTGCAATGATCAGTAGTTCAATTATTTTATTTGGGTCAATGATAATTATAGAGTGATCTACTTTTATAGGAAATATTTTCGGTTGTTTAGAGAAGACAATTTGTGAAAAGAATCCTTATTATGTACGATCAATGAATTCTTTATTTGTACCTTTCTACTTTATGCTATTCGTTTTTATTTTCAATCCACGTATCTGCCCTGTTGGTCGTTCTCAATGTACAAGCAAGAGAGCGACCTAAACGCTGCTGTACATGATTTTGCCAAAGTGTTACTTATCTATCTATGCCGAAAATAGGGATACAAAATGACGACGAAAGCGTAGATTGTTCTAGTAACTACGCTCTCGACACTTCCAGCACTGTACAGAAAATTGACAATTGAATTGAATTATAGCTGAAACACATATCTGGAAAATTTCCGAAGCTAGAACTCAAAATTATAATTTTACATTAGCATGTCTTTCAATTCAAAATACCATAAGGAAACAAAAAGGAAAAATAAATTGTATATAAGGAAAAAATATATCCTGTGTCCAAGATAAGGGTGTCGATCATGGGGATTTCGGAAACCATAAAAGATACTAAGATAGTCAAATTAGGGAAAAGTTGTGCTAAATAAACCCAGAAAATTCCGATTACTTCCGAAGATATGCGAGAAAAACCGAAATTTGCCGATTTTGTTTTTACTTCTTTCTGATGTTTTTTAAACAAATACAAATAATATTTTTAATAAACGGCAAAAGTAAAATTATGGAACATATAAAAAACGGTTTGTTGGTTTTTTTACAATAACTTTTTTAGCAATAAACGCAGAAAAAATTCCTTCCTTGGTGCAAGCCTCGATACCATAACGAACCAAATAGCGAAAAACGTAGAACAATAGCTCTTAAGATAAAGAACTAGTAGCGTCTCATAGAACGAGCGGACGGACGGACGGACGAAGTGGCCACAATAGCGCATTTTTTAAATTTTTGTGGAAATGCGCTAAAAAGTAAAACAAAATCGGAAAATTTCGGTTTTTCTGTTATATCTTCGGGAGTACTCGGAATTTTCTGGTTTTCTTTACAAAATGATAATAACTATTCAATTGTGCGACTTTTCCCTAATTTGATCATCTTTGTATCTTTTTCGCAGCTTTAGAACTGGTAATTTTATACACTACCGCAGATTAGAGGATAAAATTAAATAAAATTTAAGGCAGGATGTTAATAGGTAATACAAAAGTAAGTACCCCTACATCCACAATAATAATGCCTATTGTTTTTGAAGTAATCACAGCACATACATACAGCCGCAATTAGATTTTGGTAGCTGGAACGGTTTTAAGGGTGGTTTCCTCCAATTAAGCTTGCAGTTCAGTTTCTTTGGGGTGACAGGGTTTTTGATTGTGGGGTGTGCAGGGCTTGGTGCAGGGTGAGCTCATTTTGGAACAGGTTCCTCCAAATTTTGTCACGCTACTGTTTTGTCTCAATAAATTTGATCGCTCTACTGTTTTTTAAGTCATTGGTTGCCGGATACGACACTGGCCGATTAATTACGTGGGAAATTTGGTGGCGCCAGTCTGGTGGGCGATTAGCTAAAATTAATATGTCATACGTGTCCGTGTCTGATGAGTTTAGTCCGTCTCGTACAGCAGAATGGGAACTACCTACGCTGACGGTTCTGGCAGAGATTACAAAAAATGCCGTTGTGTGGTTTCTGACAGAATTACTGTTCTAAACGCGGGATTGGTAAAGGGAACAGAAGTTTATTGGTTAAACGAGTAAAAATGCCCGTTCAAACGATTAGCAACCATTTTGAAGGAGTGGTTGTACAATTGGGTGAGGCATTATGCGGGTAGCCGCGACGTGGTACGTTTAAATTCAACGCTAAATTGGGAGCGCGATAAGGAAAGAGTAAGTATGCGTTAGATCGGATGAGTATCCATAACGCGGCGAAAAAAGTTAATTTAGTCACGGGCCAGTGCGTGCCAAGAACATAAGAATACGCGTCGGATTACAAAAAAATCGTGTCTAACTCTACGGTGCTTTCAGCGCGTATTACATGAAATTGAGATAAATCGACCAGCCGTAGAAATTGCGTATGTAGCCAGTAGCCAGATTTACTAAAGAAGAATTTTTCGGTTTAACTTTCATTAAAAATAATAATAAACCCGCTAAATATGAAGTCAATTCATTGGTCAATACTTGGCTACTCCGCGCGAATTGAAATATATTGCGTAATACGAACCATAGCGGACGCGAGAATTTAAAACTGAGTCAGCTGAGGATTCAGCTGTCGACGGTAAAGTGGACCTGTTCATTTAAGTGATGTCAGCGTAATCAACTTTGTACACCGATAAAACCTTTTAATACAATTAACTATTACATTTGGATTACATAACATTGAGCACCGAAGCTCTCGTTCTTCTACAAGATCAACAGGATCAGCTTGTACGCAAGCGTTCAGCCAAAGTGAGCGAACTTTAAGTTAATTAAGATACTTTGCGCGACCTCTAGTGAAAGAAAAACGAACTACGAAGTGAAATCTACCAGAAATTGAACTACAGCGAACTTGCAGGAGAAATATACAGATGGCATAACGAGTATCTAAAATTGATATAGTTTAAATGAATATTTAGAAACGAACCTCCTGAATGTGAATTGTGTAAATTTGAGCTAGTTGTGGGAACATTTTGAGCAAAAATTTACAGTCTACAATATATTATTCTTAATTATGAGGTATGTACATTTTATGACATCAACAAAGAGGGTTGCCTTTGATTTTTTTAGGTTTCAAGTACCGGCTCAACTATTTAGCTTTTAATTTTAGCTCAAACTCGAATTTAATTCAACTGTAAGGACCAGCTTGAGCTTAGCAGACGCTTTACTTGCTGTTGACGTACGAGTATACAACCTTGGTTTAAATTTACCGTTGCCTGCGAGTGCCAACACCTTTGTCATATCTTCTACCTGCTGATAACGAGCGGCCATTTTCTGGAATTGGGTCACCGGGTCATGAACGAGTCGATCCTCAACAAAGAGACAACTTCCGTAACTCTTTAGCGTATTAGTTACTAAATATTTTGAATATTTGTGTGTTACGCTATCCCATTGTGGAGAGAATTTTTATTTTTGCCATTTGTTTGAATAAACCAGTATTTCTTTTGGCACCTAAATTCGAGCCTAAATTGATTTTTACTGTTATTACAACCCTCGTATCTTTTCAATTTCATACGGGGGGCGTTAAGTTCGAAATTGGGTGGCGCTCAATCATTGGTAAGTGCAACGAAGGACGAAGATCAAATGCTCAGAACGAACTACCATTGTGACAGATCTCAAACTTGTATTTTCTTGTTTAACCGTGAGCTAGTTGGCCATTTATGAGGCGGGTTGGAGGAAACACAGCGCCAACTACATCAATCGTTATAATTTTGGATAGTGTATGACCTTGTAAACTCCCTTCACGATTGAATTCGTATTCACGTTTGGGTTTGCATTCACGTTTGGGCTCGCGTTCACGTTTGGCTTTGATTGCTTTTAGGTTTGGGATCGATTGACGCTTCGACAGGATTCCACAAACCTGATCAGGGGTCGATAAACCCAAACCTGAACGCGAACCAAAACATGAACGAGAACCGTTCGATTCGCGTTAACGTCTGTATCCGATCCACGTTTTACGTTTGGGTTCGATTCGCCTTTAATGACCTTGAAAATGAAATGTGACAAAAAAAATGAAGTCATTGACCCTTGATGACATTAGAATTAAATTTTGAGACTACAGAAAATGGGGTCATTGACCTTTGAGGTTGATATATTGACCTTTTAGTTTTACCTTGGCCATTTACAAGTTCACACACTTTCCAAAGTCACTACCAGAAGAGAGCGGGGGAAGTTGAATACGAAATTTAAAAAAAATATAATTACCTTATTTACAGTAATTAACAGGAGGAAAATCCTCGAACTTATCAACTGGAGTATCGAAGATTCTACTAACATGTCTCCAAAAATTTCAACGAACAAAGAAAAATCAATGGATGGAAACTATGTACTTCTTAAAGGAATGTGGCTCGACTTTTTCTTTGAAATTGGTATGTTTGCAAAAATTACGCAATCCTTCGGAAGATATTCGAAAAAAATGTCATTGAAAATGAGATAACTACTCGCAATTGGCAAGCGGTCGACTGAATGACGAGATGCAGTATATTTTTAGTTTACTTTCCAATTCAGGGTCAAAGAGTTTAATTTCGCGATAACTTTAAAGCTCCCACTGTCTGTATTCATCTAATATCTTCTTCTGATTCTTTGAAATTTAAGAACCACAAAACTTTGATTTGCCAGATAAAGGCTTCATTTACATATACAGTTAGAATTTCGAGTAGTTATACCCACTTTGTTACTCACGAGAAAATCACCAAATGATATTTCCAGTTTGCAAGATACCTCGGATTTCCTTTAACGGAAAATTCCCACAAAACCAGTAAAAACGCACTTGATAACAACAGATCTGATTCAGCTAGACTGTCACGTACTTCCCATTAATTTCGTCTTATGGCGCGATAAACTGGCGCCCTAAAATGCAGCTGATTCTTTTAATTTCAAACCGAAATCTACATCTTTTTTACTTTTTGGATTAGACTCTCCGTCGCCCTTTAACCCCTTACTCGCCTTGTTTTGTTTTGTTGCATTAACATCTAATGCTATTCAATTATCATAGATGAACGGAAATCAAAAGTTGATCATTTCAATGCGTACAGAAGCGTGAGATTTCAGTTACTAATCCAAATAGTTAATGGCTGTACAGTGTTTAATGTTATTCGACTATTCCAAGTGCTTAATTCCTGCGATCGCATTCAAGTGTGTGTTTTCATACACCGAATTAAACCGGATAAGTTGTAAGCCCGATTGCGCGGATTATGTAAGGTAACCCCATTCATAAATTTATTTCCGTGCGACTTTTTTATGGCCGTTAGTAAAGGGACGCCCAACACCGTTCAAAATTAATCATGATCGCGTGTACGCGGGCATACTACGCATTTTCTTACAAGGGTTTCACACGATCTTAGGGATCGTCTATAGCACTTACCAAAGTGCAAAGTGCTTAATGAGTAATTTGCGACAATGGGTATTAATTTGCTTAGCGAGAAGTTTTACTTTTCATTAGGTTAAAGCCAGACTTAAGGTACATCTACGAAATGGAATCGGAAAAGTTATACCTACTTAAGCCCTTGAAAGTTTATTGATAACGAAGTTATCCTCTTACAAGTTTCTAAGTTTCACAAGAGAGTGCTCAAAAGTTTTAATTCACTGTCGGCACAAAAATAGCCTAATCCCTCAGCCGATTAACATTGAATTCATTTCCAAACCTGCTAATACTCGTCAAAATAGAAAGTTAAATGAAAGTTCGATATTTCAAATGCTTTTCGTGCAAACTAAATTATACCTCCTCAAGCAAATTACAAGTTTGGACGTCTTTACTCATGTGTATTTAATTGGGAATCAAATCCGCAATTAAGTGTTGTTTTTAACATGATAGTTAAAATTAACTCATTCTTATAGCGGTAATAATGCCTGTTTCATTTGTGTGCATCCATCCATTCAAATAAATTTTATTTAAATTTTTGTCTTGTCGTAAGTAAGTAAGGGAAGTATTGGGAAAAAATTACCTCCCCGCCCCATTATCACACACGTTTTGAAGCACCGGGAAGTCGGCTCTTAATTTTGGAGTTGAGCCCTGTCGCGGTTTTCCACGGTAATGTGTGTTCGGATGGATCTGATCTTTACAAATTTTAGCTAATTTGATATGGTTGCTGAGAAAAAAATTAAAGAAGAAACCCAAATTTCACCACTTCTTCGGGGGTAGCTCCCAAACGAAACACGTTGGACCATCGGTTTATTTGAAAACAGTGCTTGTCTTGATCCCCTCTATCGCCCAATTTTTTTTACATGCGGTCATGTAACACCCTGTATAGTGGTATGACAACTCGAGCCATCTATTATATTATTTGCGGAAAAAATTACGTGCACTTATGATGGCCAAGTTTATGTTATGAAAAAACCATACGCGTAAAATTGCGAATTAATGGTTTTAGTGACCTTCACTGACAAATTATAATTTCCGGCTCGGAAACTATTACGTTAAATACGAACAATAGTGGAAATTTTAACCCACAAATATTATATGTGCTTGACCTTAAATCATGAGCTCGATACACGATATTAACTCTATGATTCAACGTGAATGGAAAAATGTGTATTGTGGTAATGATTCGCACGTTTGAAGCGATCGACTGTGTTCAAATAATATATTTTTTCCAATACCTACATTGTTTTATTGAATTTAATCCCTTAATTTTTGTGCATTAACAGGTAATTTTAATCCCTCATTTTTGTATTGTTTGTAAACAATTCATGGAAAAATGAATTTAAATCGGTCGGTATTGGTATTGGAAAAAATAGTATAAGCGACACTGGATTAAACTAGTTTTTGTTCCCTATAATATTAAACCATTCTCTCAGGAACAAAAACTCTTTTTAATCCCTTGTTACTTAATATATTATTATATGACATTGACATTTACCGTCTGGTTAATGCATTCTTGAGTGATCGTATTTTAACTTTAAAATCAAAGGAGTCATTCATTATACGAGACCTAGGAGTTTGTATGGATTAATCAGTACTTTAAGTTTGAACGACCCAGGACATCGCCATTATTATTGGTGTAGACTTAAGGTAACCATTTTGTTTTGTATTCACAGCAGTAATAAGCCGATTCTTTTAGAGGTGTTGGAAATTTAGATTTGGTCAGTTAAATTGTAGAGAGAGCTCTTAAATGTTCGTCACTTACTTTAATCGGTTTAAAAAATGAAAAGGAAAAGTGTAAGTTTGAATCTTCTAGCTTGGATTATTTTATTTTTTACATTGTTAATAAAGGAGAATAATCATTTTCATTATAACTCTAGGAAGCAATAAATTAGACAGTAGAACTAGCATTTATTTTTGCTAATATGACAGTATGGAATATGGCTGTAGATGAAGGCAAAATTTGATGTTTAGCGCATTTTCCAAGGAAGTTGGGTGCGCTATTGCAGCCACTTTCTCTGTCCGTCCGTCTGTCCGCCTGCCCGAGGCCTTAACTACTCCTACAGTTTTCAAGATATTAAGTTCTTTCTTTTTGCATTCGGTAGCGTATAGCTCTAGCACCTGAGCCAAGGAAAATCTTGACAATTAACCTGCGCACGCGCAAACTGCGCAATGTCAACTTCCGTATTTATGAATATATTTTGCTGAAATGTTTTCCACAGATACTTCTGGCGAAGGCAAATATATCGCATATAGTAAAAATCTGTTGTGCGCAGACCGCGCAATGGCAACTTTTTTATTTATGGAGCTTTTAGTGTAAGCAAACGTATCGCATATTGTAAACATCAAATTAATGTGCGCAGGCTGCCTAGTCGCGTAGAAAAACCGAAACGAGTACCAACCTAGCGGCGAAGTTGGCTTATCCCTTAACCCACGCTTTTTAGCTGCGCGTCTTTATCATTGAACCAATTCGCGTTCACTCTTCGTATGAAGTGGTACATATGCAATTTTTCCCATAAAATTCGAAAAATTTAAACTGCATGGCGACATCCCGTTACAAGCATTGTAAACGACTCCTGAACCTCCTTCCAGCATCTAGGAGGTCTAGTTCGGAAAGTGATAAATGAACTAGTGTATCACCCTATTACTATCCACAGTGTACTTTCGAAAAACCCTTTATTTATTTATTGACAATTTTTGTTTTTGAAGGCCTTTTGAAGCAACATTAATGGAAGAAGCCGAAACGAATCATTAAAGAATCTTTGAATATTGACACTTTGATTAAATCTTTAATGTTTTGAATGTCTTTAGATCTTGGAAGTTTTTCGTTTTTTAGCTCTTGAATTTTGAATCTTGAAGCTTGAACTTTAAACTAAAATGTTGATGGTCCATTCTTGTAACTGGTGCCTTCACTTTTCTTGGAAGAGTTTTAGAGATAGTCGGTAGAGCGTTTGGGGCTCGGTTTGGGGGGTTGTAGGTTCTTAGGAAACTATTTGAAGAATTTTTGAAAAGTATTTCCAACGTCGTTATAGAATCATTCAGAAATTAAAGAACGTCTGAAGAATCCCGGATGAACCATTAAAGAATCTTTGAAGCATTGGATCCCTGATCATTTGATTTATTGATATTTAAATGTTTAATCCTTTCAATATTTGGGTCTTTGAAACTGTGAGGCTTAAAATTTTTTAATTTTTGAGTCTTGAGTCTTTAAGAATGTCTGAAGAGATTTTGACTTTTGAAGGGAGAGGGGGGGGGGATATTATAGAGGCTCAAACAGAATTTCGTTTGAGCCATGTCCATTCAGCAAGGTCTAGGCTCCCTATTTTTTTCAAAATTTTTCAAAAATTTCAAATGCGTTTTTTAGTCGCAACCATTTAACCTTCACTGTTTCTCTCGCCGGTACGGAGATCCCAATAGCGAGCCACGAATTTGGAGCACCCTGTGCAGTGTGTAGTTATTTATAGTAGAAATTTCGGTTTCGAAAGTGCGGAATTTCCGATTAATTTTGCACTTTTAATTCCGATTTCGGCTACACGACAAATTTAAACCGAAAGTTGATTCACAGCAGCCTCGCGGCCGGTATAAGTGCTTATACTTGTCGCGCGGGAACCTCCCTTCCTTCTGTTGATTACTCTTGCACTTGTTATTTTATTCACATAGTTGAGAATTGAGGATAAATAATAAATTGCCTGGGGCAACCTGAAACGTAGTAAACGGCAGCTACAGGAATTCTAAAAGGAAAGTGGCGGCCGGCTATTAGTGAAAGCTAACACAAAATTAAAAATCGCACAGCAATTTCCCTATCGGTAGCGGTATCTACGGGAAAGCAAATGCAGGAAAGTGAAACAATATCTCCCCGTCAACTTTCTTATTTATTAATATATCTTTGTGAAATGATAAGCACAGATATTTCTGATGAAGGCAAACATATCGCATATAGTAAAAATCAGATGTGTGCATGCGCAGACTGCGCAATGGCAAGTTTATTAATTATGGAGATATTTCTTTGAAATTTAAACCATATATGCCTCTAGTAAGGCTAAAAAGGAAAACCAATTTTTCTACAAACTTTGAACGTCCGTAACTATCGGAAATTACAGTTCCCCGCTAAAATCGGGTTAACTTTTTTTAATGTTCCTTACTGATTGCTTCTATGACAACCTGAATAATATGTAACCTCCCCAATCACCGCAACGTGAATTCCAATTGTTTAAGAACCACAACTGGTCGCTTTGAATGCCAACCCGGGAATTTTTTCAAAATCTATTCCAAAACTAAATCCCCCTAACCACAGGATATCCTAATGCGGAAGAATTTGGCTAAATAAGCTATCCTGAGTTAGAAATTGACATCTTACTGCCGTTGTAAATGTATCCAAATACCCATTATAAGACGGCCTGAACCTGAGATAAACTCTCGCCATCTAGTCGCCTCAACATCCTGAAGTAATTAAAAACTACAATGGCATACTGGTCGCGGCTTCTGATTCTGCTTGTAAAATATCTCCATTCTTAAAAAAACCAAAATGAAATGAACAAATCTAACAAAGTCCACAAATTGTTTATTTCGTTAGGTAAGGAAATACGTAACGAATAGTGCATACTTGTCAATTGGAACGTATAGAACTGTATGTACTCCCTGACGGTAGTATACGTAACTATTTTCACTCACTTTTCTTTATGTATAGAACAATCTACTATTGTTTTGCCTCAATGTTTTATTTCATATCTAGGTACATTACATAAAGGTGCATTACACACACAATATTTTGGGTGTTTACGTGAAAATGGAAAGATCGTTCCAATGCTGATTTGAGTCTCCCTCAAAACTTGAAAATGCCTTCCATTTAGCTTAATATCGGATTTTTATTACCTACTTGTTTCCAAAGAGGTCTTATCGTAAGGCCATATTGGGATCCAATGAAATTCGATATAGGCACATTGTTTTCCGGAGAGTACACAATGGTTCTCAAACTTTAATAATACAGTGCACAGCTTTAACAAACCCACGATATTACGTCCTTTCAAGGAAGAACAGTTAAATAGATACAACGAGCAGAGGATTCCAATTAACAGCACCGGCATTGTCCACATCCCATGCGTAAAATTTTAAAAAAAGGAAAAGGGTGTCTTTTACAGTGACCCTTTTACCGCACATGGATGGACGACTTAATTTTCCGGTGTGCACCCTCGTTAGCAGAAGCAGGGATTAAATGGAAGGGAAGTTCCATAATAATTCATCTAAAATATCTGTTTATTGTAATAGGCCATATAATGAGAAATTATGATGAAGGAGGAAAGGGGGAAGGTTTTCCTATAGAACTTAGAAGTACTGCGTAAGGGTCGATATAATGAATATTTTGACATAGAAGTGTCGTTAAAGCTCTCCCCAATTAATGAAAGTTGTCCAACGATCTTAATAAGAAACGCATGAAACAGTAAAGGCTGTCAGCATTTTCCGTTTTATTCATCTACGGGCCCATCCATGCGAAATCCTACGAATTGTCTCTTCTGGAGCTTTTCGATTTCATAAAGAAGCGTTCTCTTTCAATTTACCAAAAGTAAATTAAACTAAGAAATTCTTGGAATATTTCTCGGCTCTAAATTTCAAGGAGGAAATTTGTCGCTATGAGAGGAGGTGCATGGATTTCTATCATTTCACTGAACGAGTGATTTTTACTAAAATGATAATTTATAACTTCCCCTCGAACTTCCCTCGTAAATTTCCTACATCAAACAATTACAAATAGACGCAGAATATTATAACCTACAAAAAAACAGGAAGAAAATATTTCAATAGAAAGAAATTACCATTGAAATACCTATGGTGCGTAAACCAATTCTACACTGTATGTACTCGTGAGAGAGGAGATTATCTAGTAGTGCTTATTGCCATGTATGATTCTATTAACCCTTTATATAGAGGAGAAGGAACCTAATACTTTAAATTCGAATACTGCTTACATTCTCACCTGCACTATTTTATATAACTAGATAGGTCCTTACGGACCTATCGGCGCCGTTTAATTAACGTACGCCTTTTTTTGTTGTTTACCGTATAGAATTTAAAAAAATTTTTTTTTTAAATTTTTTTATATTTTTTTTAGATTATTATATTATTTTTTTGTTTCTTTATGTGGTTTACGGCTTGTCAATTTTTTTAAATTTTTTATTTATTTTTTTATTTTTCTTATTTTTTTTGTTATGTTTTTGCTTAATGGTTGTTACAATTTTCTAAAACGGGAAAAGAAATTTAATTCGGTTCAAAAAAGCATCGATATGTCAATGGTCAATCTCATTACATAGGTTGGTAAAAATGCTTCGCATTTTAAGACTGCGCTAGAGTGAGTATATTTTGCAGATATCGCCGAAAGGAGGGGTATTATACGTTTGTGTATTAATTTTTGGAGATGTAATCTATGTTCGGCGCAATACGATTTTTGCAAAATTTAATTAGATGAACCTACCTACCGCGCACTTTTCATTTTACCGTACTACTGCAAGAAATGGTCTAAAATGATTTATGTTTTTCGTTTGTCAGATGTTAATACGCACTATGAGGTTTGAACAAAGACAATTTCTCAGTTTCAGTTTTGATGCGGTAAGAAAATGATATTGAGCAGACTGAATTAACATTTCTTTTTAATTTGTTTTTTGGATACATCACATACATATACAAAGCTGTTTTTTTTAAATTTCGATTCCAGATCAGCTCATAATTGCACATAAGATTTTCTAATTTTGGGAACAATTTTTGGGTAAGATGAGACATACTCGCCTCGCTTCGATTTGTTACGGTCCATAGCTCGGCTTCGCCTCGCACTGTTCACTGTTCAACAAAGACAATTTCTCAGTTTCAGTTTTGGTACAGTAAGAAAATTATATTGAGCAGACTAAATTGACAATTTTTTCAAAGTTGTGGAATATTTTGTATTTTGGAAAAGAATCGAAATTTTCAAAAAAAAAGTCACTTTCCATAAGTGATGTTTCCAAAAAAACAAAATATTCGTCACAATTTTGAAAAAATTGTCAATTTACTCTGCTCAATATAATTTTCATACTGTACCAAATCTGAAACTGAGAAATTGTCTTTGTTGAACAGTGAACAGTGCGAGGCGAAGCCGAGCTACGGACCGTAACAAATCGGAGCGAGGCGAGTATGTCTCATCATACCCAAAAAGTGTTCCCAAAATTAGAAAAACTTATCTTGTCGAATCCCGGTCTGCACATAAGATTTTTTAATTTTGGGAACACTTTTTGGTTTTGATGAGACATATGTACGCTGGGCTCCGGCGGCTCTCGTCTCGCTCTGATTTGTAACGGTGCATAGCTCGGCTGCGTCTCGCACTGTTCGCTGTTCAACAAAGACAATTTCTCAGTTTCCGTTTTGGTGTGGTAATAAAATGCTATTAAGCAGACTGAATTGATATTTTTATGAATTTGTGAGGAATATTGTTTATGAAAATATTACCTATACAAAGTGACTTTTTTGAAAATTTCTATTCAACTGGTTGCATCCAGATCTGCACATAATTCACATAAGATTTTAAATACTGTTATCACTTTTTGGTTTTGATGAAACATACGCTCGGCTCCGGCGGCTTCGCCGCCTCGCCTCACTTTAATTTGTCGCGGTCCATAGCTCGGCTTCGCCTCGCACTGATCACTGTTCCACAAAGACAATTTCTTAGTTTCAGTTTTGGTAATGTAAGAACATAATATTGAGCAGACTGAATTGACAATTTTTTTGAATTTGGGAAGAATATTTTTGTTTTTTTAAAACATCACCTGTATTAAATTCCTTTTTTTGAAAATTTCTATTCAGCTTGTTCAATCCAAATTTGCACATAAGATTTTTTAAATTATTATTATTTTTTTTTGGGTTTGATGACAAATACGCTCGGCTCCGGCCGCCTCGCCTCGTCTCGCTCTGATTTGTAACGGTCCATAGCTCGGCTCCGCCTCGCGCTGTTCACTGTTCCACAAAGACAATTTTTCAGTTTCAGCTTTGGTAATATAAGAGACTGATATTGAGCAGACTGAATTGACAATTTTTTTGGACACATCACCTATATAAAGTTCTATTCAATTTGTTCAATCCAAATCTACACATAACATATTTTAAGTTTGTTATCACTTATTGGGTTTGATGAGAGATACATTCGGCTCCGGCGGCTTTGCCGCCTCGCCTCGCTCTGTTTTGTGACGGTCCATAGCTCGGCTACGCCTCGCACTATTCACTGTTCTACACAGACAATTTCTCAGTTTCAGTTTTGGTAATGTAAGAAAATTATATTGGGCAGACTGAATTGACAATTTTTTTTAATTTGTGAAGAATTTTTTTTTTTTTTGGAAGCATCGTCAATACAAAGTGACTTTTTTTTATTCCGACCTGTTGTTGAATTTAACAAATTCAGATGTGCATGTAATTGCACATAAGATTTTTTAATTTTGATAGCACTTTTTGGGATAAGACATACGAGATTGTACGCACTCATTCTTGCTATCCCCCCTAAGCCGCGACGGCGTCCAATAACGCTTTCTGTTTAACTTCCGGAGCATGAAATCACAAAAACGGGTGTTTCGCGGGGGAGGAATACCCCTCGCGAGATTTCCTGAATTGACAATTTTTTTAATTTGTGAAGATTTTTGAAAACATCACGTACATAAAGTGCCTTTTTTTGAAAATTTCTATTCAACTTGTTCAATCTAAATCTGCACATAAGATTTTTTAATTTTGTTATCACTTTTTGGGTTTGATGAGAAATACGCTCGGTTCCGGCGGCTTTGCCGCCTCGCCTTGCTCTGATTTGTAACGGTCCATAACTCGGCTTCGCCTCGCACTGTTCACTGTTCTACAAAGACAATTACTCAGTTTCAATGTTGGTGTGGTAAGAAATTGATATTGATCAGGCTAATTGGCCATTTTTTTTTTGAATTTATGAGGAATATTTTTGTTTTTTGGAAACATCACTATGCAAAGTTTTTTGAAAATTTCGATTCAACTTGTTGACTCCAGTTCCTAACATAAAAATGCATATAAAACACAAATGGTAATACTTATTGGTTTTGAGGAGATATCCGTTCGGCTCCGGAATTGGTGTGAAAAAAAGTGTAATGTGTTATTGGGCATTGGTAGATGTCGTTTGCCACTGTGGACGTAGAGAGACGAGTCTAAGGGAGGGCCAGAGTTATGCCGAACTCGCCTTCGGCACGCTCGGCATTGGCATACAAGACGCGTGTGTTAAGAATCGAAAGTCTTTGGTTATTTTACTTGGTTGGGGAAACGGTTAAGAAGAATTTTTGTTTGAATTTGTATTTCCAAAAAAGTTAAAAAAAATTGCTTAAATCTACAAATAACCTAATGTCCACCGCTGCTTGGTGTCACATTCGATTTAGCTTCATTTAAAATTTTTGTTTGAATTTGTACTTTAAAAAAGTTTAAACAAATTTCTTAAATCTACAAATAACCTAATGTCTCAAGCTAAGGGAGGGCCAGAGTTATGCCAAACTCGCCTTCGGCTCGCTCTACGTTGCTATACGAGGCGCGTGTGTTAAGAATCGAAAATCTTTGGTTATTTTACTTGGTTGGGGAAAGGGTTATTAAGAATTTTTGTTTAAATTTTTAGTTCGAAAAAAAATTTCTTAAACCTACAAATAACCTAATGTCCAACGCTGCTTGTTGTCACATTCGGTTTAGCTTCATTTTTAGTTTTTATTTGAACTTGTATTTTTAAAAAGTATAATTATATAAAATATATATAACAGCCTCGCACTGTTCACTGATTTGATAATTTTTTTGAATTTGTGAGGAATATTTTTGTTTATGGAAACATCACCTTTTTAAATGTCTATTCAACTTGTTGAATCCAGATCTGCACATAATTCTACATAAGATTTTTTAGTTTTGATAACACTTTTTGATTTTGAAGAGACATGCGCTCGGCTCCGGCGGCTTTGCCGCCTCGCCTCACTCTGTTTCGTACCAGTTCGTAGCTCGGCTTCGCCTCGCACTGTTCACTGTTCCGCAAATATAATTTCTCAGTTTCAGTTTTGGTGTGTTAAGAAAATGCTATTAAGCAGACTGAATTGATATTTTTTTGAATTTGTGAAGAATATTGTTTACGAAAACATCACCTATACAAAGTGATTTTTTTTAAAATGTCTATTCAATTTGTTGAATCCAGATCTGCACATAATTGCACATAAGATTTAAATTTCGTTATCACTTTTTGGTTTTGATGAGACATACGCTCGGCTCCGGCGGCTTTGCCGCCTCGCCTCGCTCAGATTTGTAAATGGTCCATAGCTCGGCTTCGCCTCGCACCGTTCACTGTTCCATAAAGACAATTTTTCAGTTTCAGTGTTGGTAATGTAAGAAAATGATATTGAGCAGACTGAATTGACAATTTTTTTTAATTTGTAAAGATTTTTGTTTTTTGAAAACCAATTATATAAAGTGCCTTTTTTTGAAAATTTCTATTTAACTTGTTCAATCCAAATCTGCACATAAGATTTTTTAATTTTGTTATCACTTTTTGAGTTTGATGAGAAATATGCTCGGCTCCGGCGGCTTTGCCCCCTCGCCTCGCTCTGATTTGTAACGGTCCATAGCTCGGCTTCGCCTCACGCTGTTCACTGTTCCACAAAGACAATTTTTCAGTTTCAGCTTTGGTAATATAAGAGACTGATATTGAGCAGACTGAATTGACAATTTTTTTGGACACATCACCTATATAAAGTGCCTTTTTTTGAAAATTTCTATTCAACTTGTTCAATCCAAATCTACACATAAGATTTTTTTAAATTTTGCTATCACTTATTGGGTTTGATGAGAGATACGCTCGGCTCCGGCGGCTTTGCCGCCTCGCCTCGCTCTGATTTCTGACGGCCCATAGCTCGGCTACGCCTCGCACTGTTCACTGTTCTACACAGACAATTTCTCAGTTTCAGTTTTGGTAATGTAAGAAAATTATATTGGGCAGACTGAATTGACAATTTTTTTTAATTTGTGAAGAATTTTTTTTTTTGAAGCATCGTCAATACAAAGTGACTTTTTTATTCCGATCTGTTGTTGAATTTAACAAATTCAGATGTGCATATAATTGCACATAAGATTTTTTAATTTTGATAGCACTTTTTGGGTTTGATGAGAAATATGCTCGGCTCCGGCGGCTTTGCCGCCTCGTCTCGCTCTGATTTGTAATGGTCCATAGCTCGGCTTCACTGTTCTACAAAGACAATTTCTCAGTTTTGGTAATTTTCAAAAAAATTCGTCCTCAGGTATAGCAATTATAATAATAATTGCGATTTCCCCATTATCGTATATCGAATCCCGATCGCCTTCCGATCGATTGCCTCCAATAGAGAACTAATTCTGCTAAATTTTTCACATTGTAAGTACATACCTACGAACGAGCCTACGAAGTACTGTTGAATAAAAGAAACTTGGCAAACACGCGATGTAATGGTTGAAAAAAATTTCCAGAACCTTTATTTTTCAATCGATTCGGACGGGAAACGGTGCATATGATAGCTAATAATTCGAGTTAAATATTCCCCATTGAAGGTACCCGTCTGGCAAGTCTCTTAAAAAAATTATAACCGAAAAACTCACGCTTCTATGACAGCCTTAACTTAAAAAGCTTTCGAATGACTTCCGATTTCAAAATATACCCAAAATGTAAACGGCCACGTATACATTAAGTCTTCCGCAATAACTTTTCCATTGTAACATTATAACTATTCTCGTTCCTTTTAATTAAAATAATTAATACAAAAAATTTGTGACATTAAAGAAAAAAAAAACTGCGCGCGCTCGGATTCGAACGCTGATCTTCCAATTCAAACCCCAACCCGTTAACCATTGCGCCACGTCGACTTTCGTTTACAATCCTTTTAAACCATTATAAGTACGTGGAGAATACGTAAATTAGCAAATTATTTAAACGCACATTATTTACTCCACACTTATTCGAAGCACTTTTAAACTTTATAATAATCAATTTCGAACACTTACCGATCATTTTAATACGTTAATTTCCTTTAAAAAAACACTTTGAAAACTTGACGGAATCTGTTTGACAGTTAACCGACACTTAAACTTTATCACTTAATTTCGAACACAAATCGATCACGCACCGTCCCGAAACCGATGTTAACACATTCCTCGTTGTTTTCTCGAATTTTTGAGACCTCTACCGAAATTCTCCGTCCAAAATTAAGCTCGCAATTAATTAAAAAGATAGTACGGCGCGTTCGGCAATCTTCGGCGCTTAATGTAGACGAAAAACAAAACGAAGCGGTCACGTGACTTTTGCAGACCTTCGGGAGAAAATTTACCACGGCGCCGTCGTCCGAGTTACCTCCTCGCGGTAAACGGAAAAAGAAAGAGAAAACTTGCCCGCAGGTATCGAAACCGATTTCGACCCCGTATCTCTTCGCCGTAACGCGCTATTCAAAATCTCCGGTTTTTCACCTCTCACCCCCCTCCGGGGGGTGGTAGGGCGACCCGCGACCCCTCGTCTCGTAGATCTCGTCGAGATCTACAATCGCGCAATTGTACGTTTTGCTCTAACTCTAACGGTTCGGCCTGTGGAAGGCGTCAAAGTGCGAAAATGCGAAAAACCACCTTTTCGAGAGCGACCCTCCGGGTCGCGCCGTTTCCAAATTCGACTTTTCCCCGGGACGCTACCGCGGCACGATTACGCTCCTCCCCGTCCCCCTCGATCTCCGGAAAACCGCATGGGGAATTTCGGTAACGTTTTCGAGTTACGAATTTTTTTCTAAAATTTTCGACTTTTTCGCTTCTTATGGCAGCTACCCCGACGGGTGCCCCCAGAATTTTCTTAACCCCGCCGAAAGTCGCGCCCACTATCTAAACTCCCCGAACCGGCGCCTCGACTCCCTAACCCCGACCGTACGGAAACGGCGAATTTTTATCCGCGACCGCGCACCTCGACGACGATGCTCTCCAGCCGCCCAGCGAATTTTCCCAGTAGCGAAATTCTCGGAATTGATCCGAAATCGTCTCAAAAACGTCGGATAAAATTTTCGTCCGAATCGACGTAGAAATTAAAAAATTAAAAATGAAAATCGAGTAAACGGTTGAGTTTCTTATTTAAGGATCTAATATTACATAGCGCTACATGGCGCTACAATTTCACAGTGATTCAAAACCCCCCTAGCAAGGGTTGAAAGATAAATTATTATGCATCCCCTTTGGTAAGGGTGCAGGATAGGGGGATTTATACCACGATAAGTTCAAGATATTTTCTCATAAAACTCTTAATTATAGAGAAAAAGTATAAAATTTCGAAAAAAAAACATCTAATATAAATTTCAGAATTCTTAAAAATATAAGCAACTTTGAGGATCTATATCTTTTTTTAATAAACATTTCACGAAAAAGTGGCGTATATCAAAGTGAACCATTAAAAAGTTATGATTGAAAAACTAAGAAACCGTGCAAATTTCAGGGAGTTTTGGAGGTTGTCCAGGGGAAGCACAAGGGGTGGGAGGTCGAGAACCTACATTCTTAAGCACCAGATGACTGTCGATCACATGCAAAAGAAATTGGAACTAGGTACTTCTCATTTTGCAAGTTAAAACCCTCTATTCCCTGAACTAATTTGATTAATTTTGCTCACAAATCACAAATTTATGTCTTGGTGTTAACCGGTAGTGTGTGGACGAACGGACTGACACATAAGGGGAAATCATTATGAACCTAATCAACTTGCTATTTAGATATTCATCCGGTGAATTATCAATGAAAAGCAAAAGGTTAGACGTTAGAATTTACCACATATGCCATGGTATAATAAAAAACATATGCCTAGCCAAGAGTCAAAATAAACGTTACACTCCCCTTGCAATTGTGCCAATGGGTGCGTTCACCAGAACCAAACGTGTTTGCGCTTTGATTACGTTTGCAAACACAAACTGTTTAGGCGCAGGTGAACGATAGGGTGCGTTTGCCAGAACCAACTGTTTGCAAACCGTTTGCGCTTTTTACATAAGTACGTTTACTGAACGCGTTGCTAGTTGTTAAACTGTTTGCAAGCGGACGCCATTTTTTGAATCGCAATTTAAACTCGCTGAAAATCACAAACATGTTTGTAATTTTGTAAGGCATGCATATTTGTTTAAACCATCGGCATATAGGTTTATGCGCGAAATTGGAGTAAATTACTAGTACCCATACATCACGACCAAAAATTGGATAATTGCACATTGCACACAATGCGCTTTAAAGTTGTAAGAGATAAATCGAATAATTTAATTATGAATGAAGAAGAGAGCATTTCATGTATGCAGGCTTATTCAAATTCGAGGGCCACCATGGGGATCTCGGGAACTATAAGAAATAGAGGTTGGCAAAGTTGAGTAGTTTGATACTTAACAAAATGTCGTTTTGAAACTGAAAAAATTCCGACTACTTTCGGAGATATCCAGAAAAAAATTGACATTTTACAAAATCGTTTTTATTTGTTACCTAAGTTATTTAAAAAGATACTTCAAAATAAACGGCACATAATTGTGACCACTTTTTCCATTACAAGATGCTAGTTTTAAAGTTTTAGTCTGACGTTTCGTCTCCGGTTAACCATCATCAGCTTTGTTTTTTCTTATGGAAATCATTTTTACTTTTTGTGTCATTTGATAGAACTTTTTCCTATCAATAAATGGTGCTGTTAATCCGTAAAAACGCAAGAAACTGCGAACGTACACTGCCCACGACAAAGTTGCCAGACAAAAAAAGAAGATATTTTAACAGTATTACTTCAGCCTCCCTTTGACGAATGTCAAATTTGAAATACTCAGCGAGTAATAACTTTGTAGTGAAATCGTTCCACACCAAACTTCTCTTCGAATCTAATTAGGGTACATTATTCGTATACTAATAATTAACACAAGTATATCTCTACGAGTATAACCTATAACAGATACTGGCTGAGTGCTCTCGATTTCATTTGGACTTGTACTGACCTCTTCATATGCGGTTTATGAAGGCTCCAAAACGGCACGAACGATTTGCTCGTCTCCTAGTAGATTGTTGGCCATCAAACCCTGCCTTGCAACACTATAACCACAGATATACGTCGTATATCTGTGCTATAACTATATACGTTTTTCACCTATACAAATCTTAACTCTTTCCTTAAAATGACTATACTTATGTGGTGAGTTTATTAAATTTATTAAATGTAACAATCTGAAAATAAAAACTTGTCATAAAGCAGGTACAATTTATGGATAAAAAATATTTACTCAAGGATCCAGTGAATATGCATTTAATACTCCAATCTTGATTTTCTATAGGACAATTCAATTCATCTCGTATAGCAGGATGTATTTAAACTGTAGAAAGGTTGCCATATTTTTATTGAAATGTACAAAAAGAATACAAAACGGTTTTCTCAAAATTCACTCAAATTAAATTTGACGTGTGGTTGCGCGCTTATGACAAATGCGCATGCCCGATCAACATGTTTGTGATTTTCAGCGAGTTTGAATTATGATTAAAAAAATGGCGACCGCTTGCAAACAGTTTGACATTTAGCAATGCGTTCAGTAAATATGCTTATATAACAAGCGCAAGCGGTTTGCAAACAGTTGGTTCTGGTGAACGCACCCATTTTCACAGATTCCGCTGCCATTTGTTAATGGCTATTAAGAATTGAACATTTTTAGCAGCAGCAGCACCCACAATTTTAGCTCATGCAAGGGTGATTCTATGTAGGAGCATTGTAGAATCATAAATGTTCTTGAACTAACTGCGATTTTATATTGACCTACTTCCTGCTAAAAATATGGCTGATAACTGAATTTCAGTTCAGTTGTGTGCGTGCATGTGTAAACAGGTACTTTAGTATGGCAATCGTGTAGTTAAACTTGCCACGGGCTATCCGTCCGAGTACTGCAATTACTACGAGACACAAACAGGGCACTCGCATTGCCTTCAGCGTTACGCCTACCTGAAGTTTCGCTGTCACAAGAATTGCGTTTCTCCTTCTCTATATCTTGTTCCAAAGAAGGACGATGAATCTAAAATTAGATTTAAAACTAGTCTGTAATGCGCTACTTATCTTTTAAAATTTTCTGGTATGTTGTTCCTTCTATAATTCACTCCCGAAGGTATGTTTTTTAATTCTGCACATATCGCTGTAATGAGTATAGTAGTTAACGTGTAATAGTATAGGAGAGTAAAATGCATGCACTGAATATGTGATTTAAAGCCACTGAATTTGAACAATGTATATTAATGCACTTCCTCTTTGCAGAATAAATGGATTTTGCATGAATGAATAACCACAAATTTTAGATGCCATGCAAATGTTTAATTAAATTACACGTTGTGCGGAAACATGTTGACTTTTTTGGGTTTACTTACTCACCATCCACTATTGTGAAGTATAAACGCTTAGCTTTCATTTACAGAGGAAAATATTATGACATTGTCTGGTAACAGAAACAGAGCTTGGATTTATCAGGAGAAGCCTAAAGTAATTGTAACGTAGGGTAGTTATTTAATCTTCGCGTGACCGAGCGGGGTAACTGAGTTACCCCAAAGGTCTTTTTTTAGAATAATTTCGTAAAAGTTTTATTTTCACGTACGATACTTTAGCTAATCCTCAAAGGTATCTTTACATTGCAACGGTACTTTTGTCTACTTTAGATTTTGTGACTGGGGTGAACGAGATACCTCACTTGGTCTCCTAGGTAATAAAATTGTGCCGAGCTACTTCGGAAGTCGGAACTTGCCGAAAAACAAGACATATGAGGCGATGTGAGAACTTGAGTGTCAATATCTAAAGAATTGGGTGTCGAAGGAAGATAGTTAGAAAGCGATAAATATAGCATAATAGTATCTTATAACCCAATTGTGTACAACTTATACTATACTTGTTTATATTTTTTAATGTCATGAGTTTTTAAGTTTATAAATGCTACTTTTGTGGGTAAAGTAAATTATGTAATACTACATGCACTTTTATTTCGTAAAACGTACTATTTACAACAATATCCTGGTGATAAAACGATAAAAACTCAAAATTTTAATTAGGGGCAGTTACCCCGCTTGGGTACACGCGGAAACCTTCATGTCACTTTCGTAATAATACTCTCGCATGGTATTTAAGTAGTTCACCTCGGGATTTCCGCTCCTGGCGAATCAACGAAATTCAAAGTGCAGGATGATGCGAAACACATCGGAGCTCGGTGACGGTGCAAATTCCCCGGGGCCTGGGATATGCTAGGGACCCGCTTCAAGATTACCTTACAACTTGATTTTGTTGTAATGTAACATAATTTTTTTGCGAAAAATTATTATCCCTTGAAGAACAATTGATCTTTATAAAGACTTTTGCGAATAAGGAAGCCCGAAGAACTACCTGGTACGGCCTTTCAACATAAACAAGGTCGCTCTTTAGTTAGTTATGGGTGTTTCGAAGGTAATTCAATTATTTATTACCAATTTAAACTAGAATGTTATATTAATTATTTAAATTAAATATTTAATAATATATAAGAGTATGTAATGGACGCAAGTAGCGTCAGTAGAAGGCTTGGAGAGCTCAGCAAGTATCCACTTGAGTTTTCTGCCATGATTCATTTTCACAATGAAAATATTTCGTCAATTCCTGGATGATCTGGGAGGGTGCCCCTAATGCTAGCGGCGTTTCCACGATACGCAAGCGATACTCTTTCCAATAGGAAACTTTTAGCACGGCTGTCTCCGGATTCTGCTATGAGGTTTTGTCCAATACACTTCAAAAAAGAACTAGAAAGACATTATATATTTATCATTTTCGCTTGCTTGGGCGCTTCAACGCTTTGCTTGCATTCTTCTTTATAAAATTTGAAATGTATAATTTGTCATTTTGTAAAGAATGGCGTTGCCATTTTGACAACCTAAAGGTATCTCCTAAAGTATTCACCCAATTTTGATACAATTTAAGATAGGTTGAATTGAAATTAAACTAAACAACATTCCGGGTGAAAAAAAACCTTTCTTTTACCTATATCGCAATCCGAAACCTGAGTTTATAGATCTAAATATGTTTTTTTGTGTACTTCAGTTGATATCTCTTGATTTGCTGGAACGGATCTAACACATGGTATGTAAGAGCAATGAACTGCTTCGCAAATAACTAACTGAAATACTGGAGCTACAAACGTGCATGTGTAACATTCTTTTCGTTTATTTTGCCGTTTATTTTTAACATTGTCGTGACGAAAAGCTCTACAAGGGATTACCTGAATGCAGAAGTTGCGGACGAATTAAAGTGTCTTGTAATTTATCTTTTCCCTTGTGGTGCGATGAACTTGGGCTGCTCGCGCATAGCCGGTGAGCTTGAGGAAATAGTGTAATTATTATTTGAGTCTATTTTAATTAAGTATGTTAATACACAAGGTATGGTAATTTATTAAGCGTTAATCGGCGATAGAAAACGGTGAAACGGCGGTACAGGGAACGGACGGACGTACTCGAGCGCCATCAGACGAAAATCTCACGTCCGGACAATGTCGACGGTAATAACGGACGGACGGGTCGGTTTCGGTAGCCTCGGAAGTAGTCTCAATCGAAGATGTTAATTCCAGAAATTCAGCGGTCAGGTCCAGCAAATGGCGGCGGTACTGTCTGGAACTCTAAAACAAAATATGACATACCGGCAAATTCCCTAGCGGAAGAAAAGTAATTAGTCACAGTTAAGGTGGCGATTTTTATAGCCGGTTAATTTGAGAAAACGGATAAAAACAATCCCCCCTTATGTAATTAAAAAAACTGCTTACCTTGGGAAATTAGACCGCGGTAAAAAAGGCAAAAGAGATTTTCGGACTTACTTACGGCAAGTAGAACGCAAAAGATAGATAGATCCTTCCAAAATTGATCGTTTTCCTTATTAAGAAACCCCAACTTTGTAGAAGTGGAACAGGGAAAATCCAACCAGTCGCGCATCCAATACGAAACCAAAATCAATCAATTCGATTTTAATTAATTACTCGCCTCCTGTTCGCGCTAATCGATTCGTTAATGAAGCGCGCAAAATTTGACACCAAAATCTCCTCGGTAAGTGCTTCTTTACTGTAACTTATTTAATTAGTGCATACTAATTGTAAATACTCAAAAAGCTGAATGGAAACTCATGAACCCATTCGTTTTCGGCCACAAAGGCTGCTGGCGGTTATCTCATTCTAGCAGACACGCCGCCAACTGATAACGAGCAAAACAACTCGCTTCGGAACTTGTTCTATCCTTGCTTTTACTTATTATCGGCTTATAAACAATCAACGGCGCTGAAACCAAAAAATAATAACTGTCCTTCATATTCTCGTGGACAAGACCCTTCGGTGGTTACAAAAATAATTCCAAAATTCCAACAGGAACGGTCGTAGGGGGACTAATTAATTACGGTATCCCCTTGTCTCCATGGGATCGCGGAAAGTTCTTGAAATTACGGTTTTCTATGTAACGAAGCCCAAACCCATCGTTACTATACAGGGTGGTCCTCGTAAACGGCAAACTCCACTCAGAAATTCCGGGTGCTTCGTTGCAGTGGTTAATGTAAACGGGAGGATGTGTGAAATAGTGAGATAGCTAATTTATTTATCTTTCTGCCTGTGAAAGGGATTAGATTAAGTTATAGTTTGTAAATGACAGGTGTTCTAAGAATTCGCATTTATTTCAATGTAACCTTGATCAGAATTGCAAACTTATTTAGAGTTTTATGTCATTAAAATATCATATGTGTATATGGATATTTTAGGGTAGTAATCCAAAGACTATCGATAAATCTATTAAAATCTCTCTGAAACGTAATAATTGATTTTTGGTAATTGGTTATTTATAACCAACGTATTTACGTTGAAGTTGATACACGACAAGAAAGTATTTAAAAGCACAAAATTGGATTAGTAAAGGATAAGACATCGTCCCTTCTGTTGTGATTGTTATTAAAAATCACCAAATCCCAGTACCCTGACACGTTTCTTTAGAAATATCGCACAAGCGAATTAATTACTTCACTTCCTTGTTTTTACCCTACGCAATACCCAACAATTCTCCTTGGATTTGACGGAAAACTTTCAATAGATTTCTTTTTATATTGAATAGCTATTTTGGGGTCGCAGCGTGTTTCCTCTACCCTTTGGTATGTCACCTTTCTCGTCAAGGAATGTGCGTGAAATCCCTAGTTGGTAAAGCAGGATAGAGAACGTGATGCGCTCCCGATCAACTGCTATTGAAAATCAGAACGGGTTTAATGAAACGTCTGAGAACGACAGAAATGGATTCAACTGTGCCGAATTCATTTTAACTAATGCATTATAAACATAACGAAATACTTCCGCCAAGAATTAAATCCGGAAAATTAATATTACAATCATCACATCCTATTATTAAGAAAGTTCATTAAAATTTAAGTTATTTAAACAGAATGTAAAAGCAAGAGTATTTCGTTATATAATGAAAATTGTAATTGGAATTCGCAAAATGTAATGATGAAGCATTAAAGACAAAGTCAATTTTCAATATTACGTTAAATTAAGCAATTACGTCAACATAATTTGGAACCTATTTGCCTTGGGATCTTGGATACTAATTCAATTTCTAACTTTATCAGCTTTTCCTTGCATCTATTACATTTCGATTCTTTGCTCGAGGCACGAAACGGACGCGGCTATAATAAAACAAAAGACGAGCCGAGCCATTTTATTGATCATCAAAAAAGGAATGAAATTAATGCCCTTTATGGTCTTATTATTTGATTAATAAACAGGCAACTTTCCTACCAGGATGTAAAATTCCAACACATCCAAAGATAATGTTAAATGGAGTTTTAACGGATTAAATTGGTAGAGAAAAAAAAGAATTCTCGATATTTCTCGTTTAAAGCGTTGTATTTGTTAGACCATCATTTATATTTTTCTTAATAGTCTCTCGTAGGCAATATATGATGAGCACTACTCTATGCGTTACAGATATCAACATACTGCACCTTGACAGGTGATTAATCGTTTCCATTAGGTAATACGAACAAAGTTTATATTTAGGTTACAAGTATCTGATAAGGAGACCCAAACTAAATTCATGCAGAAAATGATCCGATCTGGATTTGACGTTTCAATATGGTAAGCAGAATTCTCAATAAGGAGTTAAAAATATGTAGAAATATACAATTTTTATTGTAACCGCTGATCTGCGGAGATTTTACATTTCGCTCAAAACAAGAAAGGTACAATAATGTTAACGCAAACATAAGTGGAATAATATTACACAAAAATGCACGCTGTAATCGATAAGTAGAAAATGTTCGAAATTGGCTATACAAAAATGAGTTTTATTAAAGCTATATTAAAGCTTATGAAACTTCCACAATCCTTTACTTTAGATGCTGTTGTCTGTTTTGAAACCAAACCTACAGTTCTGATTGTGTAGGTACTGTCCATCTAGGCGTTGTTCATCTTCTTCGTTAAATAGTAGGAAGCGATTTTCAGCTTCTCGCTTTGGCGTTGTAACGAATTTCTAGAATGGTTCTCGTAGGTGGGCCAATATTTGCTGAAGAACAACCAAAGTTGTGGTCTGTAACAGGAATGGTAAGGTCACCTGAAATACTTGGCACGAATAAAGAAAAATCTGACATGAAAACTCTATCTGGGTCGCATTTTGGATTGGAATAAACACACAATTAATTGATTGGCAATGACAAAAATTTATTCCGAAATACAATGAAACAAAATTTAAATAAAATCCCTACACCCCCGCACGCAGGCGTTCGAGAAATAAAATAAGAAATCTGAAGAAATAATCTGGTAGTACAAGATTTGCGAGGCGCACTTAACTCACACACAAACGCGGACAGTTTCTGAACCTTACTTCATTTTTAACACAGAATTTATTTATCTATTTATTTATTATCCCTCTTTTGTTCTGGGCGCTCAACAGGCTTACGCCCAATTACAGAGTGACCCGCATCATGCTTTTTAGAGGTGCCTCTGCAAAGATCTTGAGTTGTTCTATAACTATACTACTCCGGTATTTACCTTACGAATTAGGAAAGCTGCAGGAAAACCTAACTCGGAGTAGCCGGTAGAATGCTCGGAATTGGTCTAAGGTAATTTCCATCTCTGCCACAGATGAAAAATTCACCCCTAATGTTGTATTTGAGAATACTCACTTATGTCGCCCCCCCCCCTGTATCCCCCTGGAAAAAGTTTTGCGGGCTTTTATGTATAGCGCGGTAATCTACCGCCCACGCGCCCGCGTGAAGGTTAAACTTTTTACGCAACTATGGTTAATGTTGGTTTTTTTTACCGTTGCGAAAACTCACAGCACCAGCAACCGCGTTTACTCGTTGTCTCTCGTTTTTAAGAAAACACCACTTCCGCCATCAAATAAATTCCTTCTTCAAGAATTTCTAAATCATCCGCCAATCAAGGACGAAACGCGCCAAACCTCTCCACTTCTGCAACATGAAATGCGCTGATAAAGCTCATCAAAGGGACCAGTCGTGTCTTACATCTAAAACCTTATCTAAATTGAAAAAATTACAAAAGCGATCAAATTTAAACAAGAATCACGCATTAACAAAACTCCTAAAAGAAAAAAGAACAACAATGAGATACAAATTCAAATGAAACAGACCAATTCTGTGCTTATTTCGTAAACAATCCCCCAGATTTACTTAATAAATTGAAATATTTTTAATATACAATACAGCGTGGCCCGTCATTATTTTCAGTGAATCGGTTACATTCGAAATGTATCAAATATGGGTATTACATTTATGTAAATTTACAAAAATTAAGGTTTCTTAATAAAAAACGTAAGTTACGTAAATTTCATAAAAGCCATAAATTACATAAACAAACCGACCTCTTGTAAGTTACGCGTAATATAACCGTTTTTTATGTAACTTACAAATCGTTATTCTACAATCCACATCACTACGCCAATGAAAAACTCGTTGGCTTCTCATCCCTTGTCAACACGGTTCCATACGCGGAAACAACATACTCCCGAAGTCCCTACCGGGTCTTCACGTATGATGTCTACATATTTTTGGCTACTCAGGTATCCTCTTATTTTCAATACGACAATATCGCCATGGATTTAATTTACTACATTTTGCGATCTGCAACCTAACCCTTCTTGTTGCCAAAACAACCCTTATTTGAGTGGGAATTCGCGCTTGCATTTTTCGCGACAAGTGCCCTTGGTTTTCTGGGAGAATAGGTACCTTGAACAAATGCCGTGGGGAGTGTTAAATGTTTCGTGGGAAGATTTCCATGGATGGATTTCACTTGGGTGGGAAGGTGTTCTTTCTTCTGACTTAGCATATTTAACTCTGGCACAGGATATTCGCCCGAGGCGAGGATTGTTTTTATTATTAGATTTCAGCTTTCAGTTTTTTTCCAAATACCTCCCCCAAATGGCCCACTTAGCTTGCTTTGTACCACTTTGACTATTTGTGTGTTACAAGACGAGGTCGGAGATGCAGATTGGAACGATCCCAGGCGTTTATAATTATTAACAACTTTCGCCGACATTGAAACTCTGATGCATAATTATTAATTCTACTTGGGTGTGGCTGTGGAGTAGTAACAAAAAGGAACCTACATTGAAAGAGTACGTTTTGAGACAGATTGATAGCCCATACAGTACCTGATGCTTGTACTCGGGAATATGCACATCTTACGACCCTCTATGTAATCTTATATTTTGTTATAACACCGAATTATCTGCTACAATTTACAGTTTAGTTAGTCTAACGAATTTGTGTAAAGGCGTTACACACGATCGTTAATGAGCATTCGAATTTCCTTAAAAGGGCCGCCGAGTAAATACCTACTAATAAATGTTTACAATGATTACAAAGCTTTGATGATGATGTTTTCTACTCACATAATTTCAATCAACTTCACCTAGAAAAGGGGCATTGTTTATGGTAATTAGGTCTGTTACACCACACAATAAAATTTAAAATCCATTGTATACGGCTAATAAAAGTTGACCGGAACAGAGTACAAAGGTGTAAAATATATTTCTCGTTTTTTGTGGACGGTTAGTAACAAAAGAAGTACCACTAGTATAATTACAGGTCAAGAGTATTAGTCGAATTTAAACACACATCCTAATTAGAAATTTGTTTCAGCTTCCTCGCCTTGCTTGCATTTTCTAATTTGGGATCTACGTTGTAATTTTACTAGATACGTTCCCGCCTAAGAGACGCTATAAAGCTTGGAAAATGTGACAATAGTGTCGCTTGAATGTACCCATTAATTTCGATAATTAATTATCCTCTTAATAACCCGTTCTTACTTAGGAAAGTTCATTAGAGGACCATTCGTAATTTTATAGCGTATAATTTTATTAAAATAATTGGATAAGCGGCGTCGGGTTATTGGAACTATTTATTTGATTATTTTATATGTTATAATCCATAAAATATTTATGCGCCAATGCCAACATAACGTATTTAGCTCTTTGTGGGATTCTCATTTCATTAAGTAATTAGTACTGCAAATCTATTTTGGTATTTTCCTGATTATTAGCTACTTCATAACTCATAACTGGGATGGGCTTGGGAAGTGTCGCCTATTTATCACGGATTTAACAGGAAATACTACCTTCATAGACTGATTATTAATGTATGTTCACTAATCAACCTTGTATTTGAAACACAGTACCTATCTCAGCTTTTTATTCAGTAAAAGACGCAATTCCGCAAATCAATATCATTCGAAACGAAAGACAGCAAAGTTTCTTATAGTGGGAAATAATTCATAGCGTAATACATTTTGAGGCCTTTTTACATAATACCGTATCTAGTCCGCCGGGTGTTTACTAATATAGTTTCAGAAATTTAGTTTGCCAGCCAGGTTTCTTATAGGTTATTAGAAATGATTGACGTGCGCGCATTTTATAAAAGAAAAATCCGGTTGTTGCTAAATTTTTAATCCTTTTATTCACGCCATCATTTTTAAACGCTGCATCATCACTTTACAATGTTAATTAAAATACATTACCGTAATTACTTAAATTTTAATAAGAAATTTAGGATCGTCCTATTAGCATAACATTTAATTATGATGTTAAACGTAGTATATAGTAGCAATGTCAGTTGCCGTTACCCAGCTTTGGATATCGCGTTGGATGGATAATTTTAATTATTTCTCGAAAACGAATGTTCTTAAGGCGTTTAAGTAACTTATTACATTTCTGACATATTCCATTTTGCAACTTCACTTTTCCGAAAGATGGTTTTACTTATCGTGCCAATTTAATCTACAATTTTTATCTGAACAACCTCATATTATCTAACCTTATTATTATCTTAATGAAAAGCGCTCTAATGTAGCACCCAACCTATCCGGAGTGACAGTAATTGTTGTTATGACAGCAGCCGACCATTTGAAGATTCCTTTCCTTTATTCCTAGAATGACTTTTTTGTATCGCCAAGTTCTGATGGTGCCGATTATCCTAAAATCTGATTCATATTCAAGTACGACTTAACCGGTGGGAATTATCTTTTTTGTTTCAGAATACACTTTAAATACCATAAATGTAAAGGCATTAAGATTTAGATAAATGAATTGACACTTTTGAATCAAAAGGAGCTTAACCAAACCAGAACCTTACGTCTAATAATTACAGACCCGTAGTTGTGGACGAGCATTAAATTCTTTCTAGCAAAAAATGCGGTGGAATATACCTACGAAACACTGAAGGAAGAACTAAGGCAAAAAGGGGCCAGTCGCCTGCAAGGTGTTAGATTCGTGACCGAAGTGATTTTGTCTGAATCGCAATCAAATAATTTATTGTCACTATACATAAATTCATTAGTTTCATAAAATTGGATGCAAACATCTGCTCTGATTAAGTAAATCCTTTTTTCTTCTATAACGATACACACCACGTGTTAGCATTTTTATGCATTATTAGTAGTGCACACTCAATTGAATTCAAAATATTTGCGAGCAATTTTTAATTACTTTCTTTGATTACCCAAAACTTAAAAATGCTACAAGCAATATTATGCATTATATTTTTACATTAGACGATCATTCCCTAATAGTATATTGTATTACATCACCACGGATCAATCAAATGAAAAGCTGTCGATTCTACGATCTGCTATTTGATTCACTTTCCTAAAAACGTTTAGGAATGTACTTACAACAATTGCAACTTGCAACCACTGGAATTCATCAAAGACAAACTGCAAAAGTGATCAATTGTTTAATCCAGCAAGTAGGTTTGCTATCTAACTCTTCTGACAATCATCTGAGTACTGTTTTTTCTCAAACAAAGATTGTGAACAAAACTATAGGCCATGAAAAACGGCGGAAAGGTTTATTTTGGGTTAATATTTTTGACCCAAAATCATCCTGAAACCTTCCTTTTCATGCCCACTTTCTGTCAAGAAATTTTAGTTTCCAGAGCACACTACGTTTCCTGCCGCTCGTCACTTTACTGGCCGCACCTGTTACTTTATCAGCCGCATTTTTGACATTGCTAAATGTCTATAATGACTCCTGTCATCACTGACAGACATTAAACTAATGTTCTATTTGAAAACTGAAATTTTATATTAAAATACGATTTCAGGTAAAATTTAATACAATACTCGTTAGTAAAATGACAAATTAAAGTACTCAGCCCTGAAGGGCCCTCGCACTTCAATCTCTCCTCGCCAGATATGTGTCATTTACCTGACTTATGTAAATAACTATTCCCTGCGATAAGCTCACTGGGGTAGACAGACTATATCCGCTCTCAACTCTCAATTTACGAAAGTTTGGACATGGAGAAATGGGGTCACAATTGCAATCCCTGTTACATCCGTCAACATTTGGTCCGCTAATGGTAGTCTGGGAGATTAGGGGAAAAGTTCGCACTTTTGAGTAAAGCTATGAAAATTTGCACACATGCGCTTTGACATTTCCTCTTTAGGGGAGCCACACATTAAAGAAACATGAAACCGCGAAACAGAAAACAGTAAAGGTATTCCCCATAATAACAACTCATTGTCTTTAACTACATAGCGAAATTCTTTTCGTCTGACGTCATAGAGAAGCAAAACCCCGTTGAAACTAATGCAGAATAATTCGAAACATGAAACAACATATAGAACAGAAGCTATTTAATGCACAAGTTTCAAAAGGGTGAAATTATTATTTTTTGTATATGGGTATGAAGTTACCAGTTTCGTTCAAGCAGAAAAGACAGCGGTGTTGTTATTTGTGTTTTACATATGGCGTTATACGGTTATCATTTCCAATGTCTCCGATGGTTGCATGGATTGCGAAATCTGTGAATTTTTTATCAAGGTAGCAAAAGCTCGTATTTGAAGACAATGCCGTTGTTATTATAGGAAATACGTTTCGTGCTTTCTATTTCGCGTTTCATGTTTCAGATTTCTTCAATGTGTGGTGTAATGGTCATAGCGGTTACAGTTTACTTACCCTCTTCGTAACCTAAGGACCTCTAAAAGCTCCCTTCTACACAACCCCCTGTTCGTCAAGACAACTTGTGTATGTTGGGTTGCCTACGTTCAGGAACACAGGGAGACGTTCTGGGTAGCTTTAAGCTTGGTAGAATATAAGTAATATAATGATGAGAAAATATATACACAACTTAGCTAAATATTTACAATTGTACACAAACTAACTTATAATGGCTGACTGCGACCCAACTTGAACCGTTGACAGAACGGGTCCTTGACCTGCACATTTATCACTGTAACTTGTTAGCATCCAGTATCAAAACCGGCAGGTAGTTTCAGAGACAATTTCTTTTATAACTAACTACTAACTTTGAACGTGATCAGGCAAATTAGGTAAGTTTTTATGTTATAACCCAACTAAAACATTACCCAAGGTAGGTATATTACAGGAGTGATTGTTCCCGGCGAGCGCGAATGTACATTCACAGCGGCTACCGAAATTAAAAAAGATCAGGTAATAGTATATTACGCACCGAGTGCGAAAGTAGGTTATTTTTCGAAGAATTTTAATCACCCGAGGCGCGCAGCGCCGAGGGTGATTATATTCTAAGAAAAATAAACTTTCGTCGAGGTTCGTATACGATTTTATTCACGATCATCTAATAATCATTCCATTATCAAAAATAAAATAATTCACTAAATTTATACGTTTTATATTCATCTTATGCGCCATCTGCAATATTATTGCCCCACATAAAATGTTGTCGGTAATACAGATTTGGAAATTTACCTAATTAATATTCATATTAATTTAACATGTATGTTGTTAAAAAATGGCCCATACTAAAGAATTTCAATGTACATCCCCTCAAATAAGGGAAATTGAGTGCAGTAAAAAATTTACTCCCCGAATGAATTTTTGAAGTGAATGAACAATGGTGGGCAGGAAAGGGTATAGGTAAAACTTCATGTTTTACTTGCTTATTTTAATGAGGTAAAGAAATCATCCACATTATGAACGACCAAATAATGTTGTGATCCACATTCAAACCTAATGCGGTAATGCCTAATTACCATGTCAGTTTTATTATTCTAAAATGTACCTACAGCGATCTTTTGTGATTACATATTTAGACTGGGTTACAATATTAGTATTATAATCTGTGCAGATGTCAATAACGAAAGATTTATTCTTCAGATCCAATCAGGTAGTCACTAAACACCTGTTCCAATACGATAGCCCTAAAAAATAGCACTATTTCTAAAATGTGACAAATTACATTTAATTACCGGACATTGTTTTTGGCATATGATCGCTACAATATTAGCAAGTGCCAGTGGAGTTCTTCAACTTAAAACAGTTCGGTGGCTGTAGATTGGCTGCACTAGCAGGAGGTTTCGTCGCCAATTCAGTGGCCCATTCGCTTTACGGGCACGCGAAAATAACAAAGTAGGTATGGCAGTATCCTCTTCAGGTAGTGCTACGACGTCTCCGATATGCAACATTATGATGCCATAAATTGCCATGCCTTGCTCTTCTCATGGGTCGCAAGCGCAACCCAATGTTTCCATGTCTTATAGACAAGAATTGAACTTTTCCACCCAGAAACTTAAACAGTAATGGGCTCTCTAAAGTAACAATCAATTTCATTAAACTCAAGTTCGAGTTTTATATACTTACCGATCCTTTAATAATTAACGGTTTCTTTTTGCTTTTGTTTTTACTTAACCATTTAGCACCGCGCTCGTTTACTTTTAGGTTACGTGAAACAAACCATCATCTCCGTAACCTGGCTAAAGTTAATCACAACTCCTACTTGTGTTTACTTCGGTCCGCATTTACTTATTTCACTTTTTCGCGTTTGGTCGTTCATTTGCAATTTACAAAAAAAGCACAGAACTTAAAATAATCCATATTACTCATAATAAGAATAAGAATTGTTTTTAAAATGCGGTTTTGAACAATTTGCATCTAAATCAGCTGTCATCGGTGTCAGACAGTTACGATGAGAGCGCCATCCATTAGGATAGGTATTAGCAACTAAATCGAGGTAGGTAATGAATATTACTAACCTCGAATCGAACATTACTAACCTCGAGAATCTACTTCCCTCCCTCCTGGAAAAATAAGTGTTGTAAAACACAACTTCCTTATCCTTCAAAATGACAATTATGAGACTGATTACAATATGATCGTGAATAAACTTCATTAATAGCGCGGCGATACAGCAGGACAACCTTAATTCACGACAGATAATCTGGGGAAAGCGCGGTATTACCACAGACACCTATACTTTACTTGAGAGACAGGTAAACTTAATTAATAGCGCGGCTATACAGCCGGACACCCTTCATTCACGGAAGGTAACTGGTGTTACAACCGCTACTCCGGCGTCAATAGAAGGGCAGGTAACTTGTTAGAGCTCTAACCAGGGAGCAGGACTGTGGATCCTAAGATCAGAGCAAACATTCTAAAACCCCCTTTCTGGTTCGGTTACTGTTAATATTAGTATTTGGAAACTATCGCCCTATCTACGTGCGGTGTGTAAACGCAGAGCCCATCGCAGTTGGCGTTGCAAAGGAGCGAACACGGTGCTTTGCTTCGCTAGTTGGAGCGATTGGGAGAGTATTTGAAGAGAAAAACAACTTACGCCTGAAGTACAAATACACCACGGGCACTTTCAATAAAAGTCAGGTTATAATCTACACCCTAGAAATGCCACTGACTATTGGTATACATGGAATAACAACAGAATTACTACAATACCATCAGAAAATTGAGGAAAATTAGAGCAAGTTCTAATTTATCAAGAAATCCACCAACAAATCCGTGACGAAATTGTTGAGAAAATTGATGAATTTATAGCACATTACACTTGACAATTTTAGCTTGAATTTATCCTTGAGCAAAATTCATAAAATAGTTGATAGATGTAATGCGAGCTTTAGTTGGCAGTTTCGTGTCTTACTCACTTCGACCCCTTTTACATACGATTTATATAATAATACGTTTTGTAATACCATTGAATAAGTGATTACTTATTCTTAATGTACTGATCAAATTTGTACATATTGCCTAATTGTAATTTACTTATTCGTGGGTTGTATCAGTTTAATCGATGATTAAACATCCTGTTGGCTGCGAAGTTCATGTTCAGCTGAAGGTTGAACAGTTTATGACGAATATTTCAGCACGGCGAACTCTTTCCGAGCAGCTCGCTTCCTAGTTTCCCTAAGATCGAGCTTGCAGTTTTTAAGGTTCCGTTCAAAAGCCTGAACTCAGTTGATTCCCTTTATTACTTGGTTGTTTAGATCGTTGGTCAGTTTGTACGAAATGTTTTTTACGACCTACCCCTATGTGCTTTCGGTTCCTTTGCAAAAAAAGCTATTACAGAGGATAGCTGAACACTAGATTACTCACTCCATTCTTTTGGGGAGTTCAAGAGTTTCAAGAAAGTCGAAGTCAAATGATATGGTCTTACTTTCATTTATACAGAGCTGATAAAGCAATACTAGACACCTTTGATATTCAATGCAGTGTTATACCGTTTTTTAGTTAATTGAATTGCGAAATCCTGCAAGCTTTTGAAAGTAGTTGCGCTTTAATTTCCTTTAGACACATAATTTAACTTTCTTAGAGATTAAATTAATAAAACGGCAGGCTGACAGCTTCAAAATTTTAATCATCAAGAAAACTAATGTAAAAAAATGTTCTATGTTCCAGTTACTTTGACCAAAATTGCAAAATGACATTCCTTGTTCGAGGAATTCTACACGTTGCCTTGTAATTTAAATGCAGAGGCTTTGGTGTGCACTGGACGTCATAAATGAATTTCTAAAGGATACTTCTTGTCAATGCGGACAGATTTTAATAAGCGGTGAATAAAATATCAGTAGATTCGGCGCGGCATTTATATGCAAATCGGCAATCCGTTATAATTCTATGCTCACGAAATTCAGCCATAATTAATAGAAGCGAAGATATTAGTATTTAGAAAAGGTAGCTTAAAAACGGGATTTTCGGTGTAAGTTTACTTAATCTACGGTACGCACAATTTCAATTTTTAATCAACTTACTTATTTTGATCTGAACAGAAAAGTACACTCTGCGACTTGTTATGCGTTAACATATTGGTATCAAGTGATGCAAGTTTAAAACGGCAAGTATCGCTTTTTCCCTAATATTTCAAACTAAACACGACGTTATCTGGGAAGAGTGCGGCACAACGACAAATATTTTCCCATTTTTCTTGGGCCAGAAGTTAATCTTTTTCTGTCAGAATATCATATTCGCGTATACGATCAAATTTATGATGTAACAATGGAAGTGGTTATCAATGTCGAATTCAAATCTCCCATATTTGAAAAGCAGTCGACCAATAAAGTAGCTATCCGGGGTACCTTTGGGGTAGCATTAAATGACGATGAAGTGCCTACGGTAGCGTGCACAAACTTGATGAATATCTATGAGCTCTAAAACAATATGGTAAAACCATCGTTATTAATTTAATTTACCATCATAGCGTCTATCTCCGTTAGTTGTTGGGGATTTTCGAATAGTCTCATTGTGTTTACTTGACGAGAAATGAGATTCAATGCACGAAACCGCCATGTAATGTCGGCTAACTTATGACATTTAATTGTATAATTACATTTTTGTTTTATCGTTTCGTGAGAGAACAACTAGGTATAAACAATTATCATACTTTATAAAGCAATTTTAAAGTCTCTTTAACGGCAAGAGATTTAAGTTTTTTAACAAACCAAAATATAGTTAATTTAGTTGAATCCTTCTCCGCCAGGGGGCTAGTTTTGACACCATGACCCAAAATCCTAAAAAAATCAAAATGGAATGATATGACTTTTTCTTTATGAAAAAGGAGCCAAATAACATCAAAAGAGGCCAGTGAAAACCGTTTTTCAAAATCTTGTTCCTAAGCTCAAATATTGGGAACATGAGATTAATTAATTAATAAAAATGTCAAAATTGTTTCTTAAATTTACTTTTGACGTATTTCCGGTATTTGTCGATGGCGCGAAAGTTTGTTTGCAAAAGCACCCTACACTTTTAGGTGGGCCTTGGAAAATTAAACAAATGATACACGATGCACTATAAAATAATAACAGCCGTAATTTGTAAATTATTCTGCTGTGTTTACATTTAGAAAGTGCAGTTTTGCAACAAGGCACGAAGATATGATTGTAAGAATTAGGAATACCATCTTGAACATCCCAAGAGCTGAAATTGAGACTACTGTTCTTTCAACTCATCGGCGTCTTCAGGTGTGCATCCAAAATAACGGATGCCATTTTGAACACCTGGGCCGCCAGATCACTTTCTTTTTCCTTTCATGGACTTTATTAAAAAACGGTTTTTATTAGAGCCACAGACCATATCATAAAAAGAATTCAGTAAACTAACTATAATATACCCTCGATTATACTTATAATATTAAAGTGACTTAATAACTCAGGATGCGTTTTTAGTCCCTTTGGAACAACATGAATGCTCTGAGGATATATATTTTTTAATGATTTATATTTTTTAGACTGACAATTGCCTCTTTAACATCTTTTTGTAGCTAAATTTTTAGTAGTTTTAGGAAATTTACTGCGCGAGCCTTGGCCTTCAATGATACATTAATCTCACTTTCCCAATATTTGAGGTTAGGAACGAGATTTTGAAAATCGGTTTTCCAGGCGGTTTTCACTGGCCTCTTTGGGTGTTATTTGGCTACTTTTTCATAAAGAAAAAATCATATCATTCCATTTGATTTTTTGATTTTTATGGATTTTGGGTCATGGTGCCAAAGCTAGTCCCCTGGCGGAGAAGGATTCAACTAAATTAACTATATTTTGGTTGATTCTTATTGCCCAAGGAATGCTCTTTTCAACTATACCAAATTTGATAAAATCGATCAAACCGTTAAGACTATTGCAAAAACAATTAAACGCCCCACACCATCTTTGTTTTTGAAATAACTGAGCTTTTTTTTACGAAAATGATAGATAAACTGGTTCTCTTGAAAAATGTGAAAAAAAGTGTTTACTTTATTATGCGAAATTTAAAGAAAATGCAATTTTAAAATTTAAGATGGCAGTTACGCTCTTTGGTGGTCATTTTTAGAACTTGAAAATATTTTCCAGCGAATGACCGATTTACCCAATAAATTTACCCCTAAGTCATACGACGAACGATTCCAGAGCCGCAAAACAGTCTTATTGGGTCACCCGGTACAAGAGCTAGATCAGTTGGTCACATTGGGAAGACCTTCTAACGACTTGGAAAGGAATATTGCGCTGGAATCCTCTCAGAGCCTCAAACCTTATACCTGATATCTATCTGATACCTCCCATGTTACATCACTACCGTTGGTCAGCTTTCGGGAAAAATGTGGATAATGTGTCCAAACGTATAATCATCACATCTTTTATTATTTCCTTACAACATTTATTCGAGTGTTCTACGAATAGAATCAATGTATGTTCCACATTCACAATAAGTAATTACAAGAAAAGATCTGTTGTCAAACTTTCCAGCCATCAGCTGATAAATCTTGCAAGAGAATGTTATCAGTATTGAAATGTTGACTTGTGAATGATAAAATTTAATGACATTCAATTGGTTTGCGAGTTCAAGATACACAGGGTGCAAGAGACAGAACCAGAACCAAGTGAAAAGAAAATTCAACTAACTCCATGGCTACTCACATGCGATTAAAGTATAAAAGTCACTATTACCATTGAATAAAAATAGTGTTTTTATTCAATGCTATTACGTACAGAAAACGTGGTTCGTAACCCAGTAGGTATTAGGTAGAATGTGGGTGGGAGTTAAATAAGTTACGTTAAGCGGCGTTCGGTAAAAGCAAAGGGGATGAAATAGTATGATGGAATTGTAACCAAAATGAAAATTTCAGATTTTTCAATGACAACTGTATAGACACAAATGCTTGCTGACAAACAATTTACTAACAAAAGTGATCAATTACCATACATAAGGGACATAAGGGATAAGGGACTTAATTTACTATGCATGTTAAGTGAAGTCAGATACAACAATAAATCCAAAAGTATACAACATCATTTCGTAGCATATTTCACGTTTCATCCTTTTTACAGTCTGATGATGGGCGATATGACACTGAAATAGATTGCTAAGAAAATAAATTATTTGCAAAAAAAAAACCAATAACAAGAGGGAAATAGGGAATGCGCATAAAAGAAAAGTAATTCTAGTAATGCGATGTCATATTCACTTTATAACCGAAACAACGGACCATATAGTCAGTAACATGTTCAATTTTATCCTCCGCGTTGACAGACATACTTTTTTATTAAATTTTATTTCATAGATTTGTCTTATCCCCCACTTCGTCCATACAACAACGCACCATTATGGTCCCACCCAATTTCTTATTAGTAAGAAACACTTTCGCTCTATACCCAACTTTGATTACTGAAATGCATATTCAGTTACCAGTATATCATATTCAAAATGAAAAAAAATGTAACGGTATGTTCATTTTTCCAATTAAATTTCTATTCTGAATTACGGTACACCGCAATGAATAAACTAAATGAAAACTCATTATTTTAAGTTATCTTTAAAATAGGATGTGGGTTTGTATCTGTGTTATTAAATGGAGAATCTTTAATGTGCATATCTGTAATTAAATTTGCTCAGTATGACAAAACCACGTACTGCAGCTTCCGGGAAGGGTGAATATTTAAGAGGGTTGTTGACAATGTAACCCTTTATACAAATAGGGAACGTGGGAAATGGTTGTTTGGATATTGGTAACAAATTTATGATAGAGTGTACAACGATTCGTCCTGCAGGAAGATCTTCCTGTAGTACTTTTGTACAGAGTCGAGGGTCCTGCTAGCAGGACGACCTTCTCTTAGTGAGACTGTCCTGCCAGCAGGTCGATGATCTGCTTCTGGCAGTACCACGTACATATCTGGAGCTAGCGTAAACCAGGATGTGAATTACGGAACAACAGTTGGGCATTTTTATTTACCAGAAGCGTCTTTATTAAAACAATACAGATCAGGAACTAAAGTATTTATTTGACTTATTAATTTAGCATTTGTGAACATATGATAAATGCATTTAACAAAATTAACAAAATAGGAACACTAAAAGTATTTTCAAGCCGGAATTCCATGTTGTATATGGTAAGTAAAACAATTTCTACCAGTAGTAGGAGAACACATAACAGCACGAACACCGCAAGAATTGCACCTGTAACTAGCTTTCTGTTGAACATTTCGAACCCTACTGCAAATAATGCATTTTCTCTGGACTCTCTTACGATCATCTTCGCTACTTAGTGCAATCAATGTATGTTCCCCAGGTAACCATCGTTGTTCTTGTTCCAGTGGTGCGTTTCCTAACCCTTGTAGAGGAGCGCGAGTTTTGTTTGCAGCATCACTCCATGTATTATTTATTAGTTGTAAGGATAACGCTTCTGTAAAATCAGAATGCTTCTTTGTCATATCTCTATTAAAATATTTAAAAGCTAAAAATGCATTTGCCTCTATTATTCCAAACAAACTGGCAAACATGCGATGATACCATTTTTGAGTGTTCCAGACAACTTCGAGCGCCAGTCCACTTTGTCGAATATGGTTATGAATGTCAACTGCCGGAGCTCCATCAAAATATTCTACGACAAGTTGATTTCTTGGCACTTCCTTTATGATCTGGTTACCGTCATGACCTGTTCGTTTCTTTTTTGCCGGTTCTGCGTTCAAAGTCGTACCACAACTTCCAATAAATGTATGTACTTTTTTGTCTCTCCAAGCTACGCATATTAAGTTTACACCTGGATCAACCGTTGCAGTAGCCACTGCAAAAGAACCCCTCTCGTTTGGACATCGTTCCTTAGCTGATGCTAAAGGATAATTTTTGGTTGCTGTTTTAACTATACCAAGAAAATACAAGCCTCTATTATGTAGTTCCTTGGCAGTTTTTACAGAACCGAACCAAGAATCTCCAACCACGATTCTGCCGGAACCATGCCAAGGGCGCGTCAACCGTAGTGTTGTTGCAGTACCTGCTCCCAACTCCTTCTGCCAATCCTTTTGCTGCATAGCTTCTCTACCTTCATTTATTTCAATGTTGATCATTATACCTGATAGAACGTCCGCAACTGTTTTGCACTCACAGCCTACACCTTTTGGCTTTCGCTGTATTTTTATCACAGCAGGCATACCATCAATTTCATTATGGAGCCCTTTTCCGTACCACGCGAACATGGATTCGTCGACTGTAATTTTATATCCAGGAGTAAAAATATCATTCCATTTTGATGTAGTCATGTTGAAGAAGGAACGAACTTGATACCACTTATCTTCTTCATTATTAGTGGGCATTGCGAAGGCTATACTATTTATTACCTCTTCAAAACGATGCAAACCAATACCGAATCTTTGACCGAATGCGGGTGCCGGAAATAAACCTGCTTCTGTAGACCAATAATCACGTCTGGTGTGCAAAATATTTGTTGTCATTGCGTACATAATTCCAATTACTTTATAAAATTCTCCTTTCGAAATAACTTTACGGCCTTCCCTGAGGTTCGAGTTAGTGCATTCGAGAATTAAATCAATATCTTCAGAAGGAAAGAAGGCCATCCAATAATCAATTTCTTTCAAATTTTGTGTACTACGAAAGTTTAGCTGGGGTTTGTACCGAGCATCTTTGAATGCGTTTACTGTTATAGATTGTCCAAAAGTCCATGTTGTGTCATGAACTTTCACTTGATTATTGTTTTCTCTGGTGTTTTGCAAATTAATATTCGGATTTTCATCATCGGACTCTTCACTACACGAACTACTAGTATCGTTTGATGACGAACTCGCCACATCGCTAACATCGTCCGTAGCTATATTATATACATTGTTAGTAATAGTGTCAATATTGTCAGTATTTATATAATTACCTTCATTAGGTGATGTAAACTGCGTTTTATAAGCAGAAACTGGATCATCTATTTGAAGAGAACTGCAATTAATTTTTGTTACTCGCCCGTCTATTTCCCACTTGACCGACACGACATCGCGGTTGTTAATAAAGGTTTTTGTAATAACACCGTAACATTTAGCCGTATTCCAATCTTCCCCAAACATAGACACACTCCAGGAATTGTCAAATTTTCCATCAAACACAGTCGCTGGTACGGAAACACGCACACCGACCTCCATTATTACACGTTAACTAATTAGAAATTCATAAATTCATAAAACACGAACGAATTGTCGGATTGACTTCGGATTTTTTTTGCCAGAATCGTTATTTTACAAGCTTTCCAACGGTAGGACTAGGTGTCCTGCTGGCAGGATGTAAGGTACTCATATTAAACATTTTAGCGCGTCCTCAAATGCGTCAATTCGGTCCTGCCGGCAGGCCGCTGTACGTTCTATCATTAAAGGACATTTCAATCTTGAAAGCATTTCATTATTCCACTGCGGTTAGAAAGCTTGCAATTTCATAAATTGCAATCATCACACACTTACTTATTTACAATGTCGCATAGTACCGCGGTATTGATTCTCACTTTTTAATTATAATAAAAAGCTGATGCATGTAGATACACAATTGCACTGTTACAAAGTCGTTACATCAAAAATAAATGGAAATGGCCCCATTATTGATACACAAACGAAATGTAATTGCCTTTTCATCTAACCGAGCGAACGAAACCATTCAAACATCACAGGGTGTGCTTAATTTGATTTCATTAAACAGACTCTTTTAAATATATTTTAAGCAAAATAAAGTAATTTGTTTTCGAAAAAATAAATACAACTGCTTCCCAAAGGAATAACTTAATGAATGAGGAACATAAATTTTCATCCCAGAATTAATCCAGTATATAAATAAAGGCCACCACAATTCTGTTGTTTCCCAATGACATTGTATTAAACACATCAATTCGTCGGATCATTGAATTACGTTGGATGTAATTGACGAATGCATGTTTCATTAAATTGTGTTATTATTCATTAGTCGCAATGGCGTTTCATTCACTGGCAATGGAACGTATACCTTTTATGGATTAGGATGGATGCATTTTAAGAGTTCAATGGATTAACTGGTTTCATTGCATTGAATCTCGTGGTTCAGTGCTTACTATTAATTGATGTACTAGATCGACCGACGAATCCTCATCGTGCCGAGTTTATTTGGAAACGTTTAGTTGTAGTTCACTAATTATGTGCAAAATTTCCACCTGAAAGCCACTAAACTGATTTTCCACATCAAAAATACCTACCTAGAACATAGAAATTACAAAGCACACATTTTGTAATTTACCCATGGAATGAAATTACACAAATTAAACACGGTATTTTAATTATTACTAAAACCACTCATATTTTCTGCTGTAATACCGAAAATGCGATGTACAGCACTCTTAAGCAATGGAAATGTTGCATATAACAGGCAACTGAATGTCAATTGAACAGACAACTCAATGCGCTTAATCGGTATTAATTAAATACTGTAAATCTATCTTTCTCACATATGTTGGCATAAACTTACTGGCCGGACGCTGTATCTGTGGGTTATACAGTGTGTCCAGAGCTGGGCAGTATTCGATTTTGTATATACTTTTTTGTATTCAAATACTTTGTAATTAAATACTTTTAAGGAAGCAGTATTTGTATTTGTAACTCAAATACTTTCGCAAATATTTAGTATTCGAATACTTCGCAAACTATTCGAATACTTCTTAAAGTATTTAAATACTTCGCAAAGTATTCGAATACCTACTTCTCAAGGTTGTCGAATACATCACCAAATATTCAAATACTTTGCGAAGCATTCGAATACTTGGCACCTTTAAGTTATTTAAATGTTTGAGAACTATTTAGAACGACCGCATGAAGTGAAGTGTGTCAACCTGTGTGTACACCGTTAGTAAATATCCTCACTTGCCGGCCGCATGGGCATAGATCCCGATAGGGCTGTATAAAAAAAAAAAAAAAACTATTTAGAAATGTTTAGGAGAAGTTTCCATTATCATAAAATCAAATATGAAAATCCGATACAACATGAATACCGAACGATCCTGGAGTGAAACTTTTTGACCCGACAGTCTATGTAACTTAAAAACAATAGGGCCCTTTCCTATATCCTTAAGACCATGTGCACCAATTTTCAAAGCAATCGCACGTTTCTAAAGAAGTTATCGTGCACACGGACAGACGGACGGACTGAAAAGGATCGATTTCAAAACCGCTAGGATTAATTTCAGAACGGTGTACGACGTACGATCGCTTTGAAAACTGGTACACGTGTTCTTAAGGATATAACTGATATAAGAAACGTCCGGAGGGCCTGGTACCTGCTATATCTTGTACTATTTTAAATTTTAATGTGACAAGTATTTGAATATTTTTTACTGTATTTGAATACTTTTCAAAGTATTCGAATACTTTTTATAGTATTCGAATACTTTTTATAGTATTCGAATACCTTTGAAAGTATTTGAATACGTATTTTTGAAGGTATTTGAATAATTTTTAAAGTATCTGTATTTAGTATTTGCTTGTGCTGAACGTGAAAGTATTTAGTATTCAAATACTTTTGATTTGTCTAAAGTATTTACTATTTAGTATTTAAAATAAAATTAGCAGACACTCCAATATGTTTGTGTGGTAGTGAAGGTTCAATGCAACACCTTATGTTGGAGTGTAGCAATCGCTCGACTTTTAGAAATGAATTCTACACAAATCTACAAAAATGTAATGTCACTTTCCCTACAACATTGTTTCTTCTTTTAGAATCCAAAAATATTTCGATATATTTATACATATACCAGTTTCTACAACAAAATAAAATTGAAATTTGAAATTTAATAGAAATCTTACTTATAAACTAGGCTGGTTTATTGGTACTGCCAAAGCCAAAAACACAAAAAAAAATACTTTTTGAAAGTATTCTGCCCAGCTCTGAGTGTGTCACAGGTAGAACGCACCATAGGAAAACGGGAACGCATTTTTCGTGAAGAATCCACGAGGCCTTTGAAATTAGCGTTCAACGTACTACTTCTCTTTCTAGCATCAAGAAAGCGCAGTAACGTACGTTAAACACTAATTTCAAATAGATATCAAGGCCTCGAGGATCCTTCGCAAAAAATATATTAATTCTGTTTGCCTAAGTTGTATCCAACCTGAGACACACGGTATATGATCTAAGAATAGGGAGATGACAACAGGCGACATCTAACGGCAGAATTTTAATAATACAGGATGTTTAAAATTAAAATTTTCCGTTACCACTTGTATATTTTCTTACAGTGTAAAGTATTAGTATGGTTCATAAATATTCAATTTTTATTTCAATTGTATTGCAAATGGTTAAATCAACAACAATAGCCTTTGGAGGTTTCACTTTACCGAATTTTGTTAGCATTTCCAAATACCTTATTAATGACACGCTATTTCCTGTTATTTTTTTTTCAGTGATAAAGGCTTCGACTGCTTTTGGTCTTTTGCCTCATGTACCTTCTAAGTTAAATCTTAAATCTCAACATCATTACTCTTTAAAAATGAAATCAGTCGTTGAATGTAGTGATTGTCATGAAGGACTTCTTTCAAGTTTTTAGGCAATCTGTGCGTTTTCCGTTCATTTTCTTATTCAGGACAGCCCAAAAGAATGTACTGCACGGTATGTGACTCACTGCAATTTTTAATTTCGCACCTGCACAACATATGAAGGTGTGTAATATTGGTATGCCCAATATGTATTCTCGTATACACTACTTACTCTCTTTTACTCAAGCTGTACCTATTTACCCATGGTCTTGGGCACTTTTTAGCGCATTTCCACAAAAATAAAAAAAAAATGCGCTATTGTGGCCACTTTGTCCGTCCGTCCGTCCGTCCGTCCGTCCGTCCGCTAACTTTGCGACGCTACTAGTTTTTTTTCTTAAGAGCTATTGTTCTACTTTTTTCGCTATTTGGTTCGTTATGGTGTCGAGTCTTGTACCAAGGAAGGAATTTTTTCTGTACCGTTTACAAAAAAAGTTATTGTAAAAAAAACAAAAAACCGTTTTTTACATGTTCCATAATTTTACACTTTTGCCGTTTATTAACGATCCTAGAGATTGTTTATAATTTTGCATTGCTATCTGTCGCCTGCCGGTTGGTCTGTCCGTCTGTTCCTTTGTCTGTCTGTCCATCTATCTGTCCGTGTGAACGATAACCTTGTTTAGAAATGTTCGATCGCTTTTACATCTCCGTTAGTTATGAACTGAATTGCATGAAATTCAATATGGGCATAGGTTTAGCCATATAATACGCAATGCCAAAAGTTGAGTCGAATCGATTCAAAATTCACAGTGCCCTTTTCGCATCTCGACCATTTATAAACCGAATTGCAAATTTTTTACTTATAAAAGTATTTGAATGAAATTTGATACATAGGCACTTGGAATAAAGGAAAATCAAACGCCAATTTCAAAATTTGGTTTTGCGCATGCGCAGTGCCAACTGTTTTATTTATGGAAGAATTTAAATGAAATTTGATACATAGGCACTTGGAATAAAGGAAAATCTAGCGCCAGTTTCAAAATTTAATTTTGCGCATGCGCAGTCCCAACTTTTTTATCTATGGAAGCATTTAAGTGAAATTTGATATTTAGGCGCTTGGAACAAAGGAAAATCTAACATTAGTTTCAAAATTTAGGTTTGCGCATGCGCAGTTCCAACTTTCTTATTTAGAAAAGCATTGAAATGAAAATCTTCTCATAAACTGACATTGAAGTAGCACGACAAAAATGGATTGCCCATGTGCAACGCTATCTTTCATATTTGGGGCCGGATTTTTACGATTTTATAGAAGTTGCATCTTACAAATGGGAAATGAATGCAAGTGGAAATGCGCTTTATGTAAATCGTTTACGATTACTTTTTAACTTGTTAAATATGTTTTCAGTCTGACGGTTGAATAACTGTAACATCAGTTTGTCTTTGCTGCAGTGAAATTTGTGCCACTTCATCAGTTCTTACATTACCATATACAGGGTGTTACATGACCGCATGTAAAAAAATTGGGTGATAGAGAGGATCAAGACAAGCACTTTTTCCAAATAAACCTAGGGTCCAACGTGTTTCGTTTGGGAGCCACCCCTAAAGAAGTGGTGGTTCTTTGATAGGTTTTCGGGTATGCCGAATCCGATTTTGAACATTTTTTTCAAAATTTCTACCACGAAAGGGCACTTGGGGGTGCGAAAAAATTCCGATTTCGACGAAATTTGGTATCTGGTAGTTTTTGAACATGAAAATGACGAATTTGGAATTAGTTTTTGGAAATTCAAAAAAATGAATTTTTCAAAAATTGACTATCTAACCTAAAATGGTTTTCTACGCGGAGATTGAAATGTTTTTTTTTTTATATTTCTGATATGTAACAAGTTCCTTCTTAATATTGGGAATAAGGGTTCTATTCTTGAACGTGTGACTTCCGTTGTGAGTGAGTGAGTATGTCGAGCGATTTTCATAATAAATTGCGTATATTCTTGACACTACGGCAATTTTTCCAATCCCCAGTGCTATTCAAAGCCGTACCTGCCTTCCACTTCTCCTGTATACTGTCTATTCGTAAAATTATTGGATGCTTTCCCTGTCACTAGGTTTTTATTTTTTAATGCAGATAGTAGCATGAATTTTTGCTCTTCCGAAGTGCGAGACATAATTTAATTTTAAATTTGAATTGATTGCAGTAAATGGTAAACCCAAGCGCATTGAATCACACTTTGACAAATCCAAACGGGCGGTTTTAATTTAGTGCCAAGAAGACGAAATTTGGTGAGCGAGCGAGTAACCAATGAGAAAGTCACACACACCGATTTTTCTCGAGCGGTTCCAGAATAGCTTAAATAAAATGTCTAGCGTTAAGGGTGTTTTTCATTATAGCACCAGTGCTGTAAGAAAATTCATTCTAGAACTAATGCTTATGATACCCAGAACACTCTTATAATCTATCTCTTATGACGTATTTGTAACTCACTCCCACTTCTATGTCCTAAACTTGATCACGTGACTGATTTCGTCAAAATTAAAATTTTGTATTTTAAACCTGAGAAATGTTGTTTTATAGTTCAACTCTGAAAGCCTATCTAAACGGCCCTGACGGCCCATGAATAGAACAGTAGAGAACTATTTTGCATCCATCGCTTGTAAGTTAGATTAACTGCCAAATAACGCCGAAAATTTAACTGGATATTAATTCCTAATCTTACGTTGCAGAGCTGTAAGTATAACCCCTAACTAATATGGAAGCAGAGGCAGATATTTCTCTCTTAGTGCATTCTAGCCTCAAAATGGAATTTAATTATGAGTTAAAATAGAAAACTGACAAGGCACGCGATAATCAATAACACTTTACTTAGTAACGGTTTTGCTAATACGTAATCCACATACAAAAAAAAACTTAGCATACCTAATTAGCATTTAAATTAATTAAATAAGTTGCTGATGTACTTATTATATGGTAATAGACTGGCATTAATTTTTATAGGTCTGCAGTTTGTAGTAATACTGCATGTAATGAGTAATTTAAATGAAATATGTCCTTCCTGCAAACACAGACAGAAACCCACTTTATGATATCTACATTGCAGAGAACGAAAAAAAAGTGTTGCTCTGTCCACACATCTTTATGTATACTTGCAGCCCTTTGACCTCACGTATAAGATGTGTTCCTGTTTTTGTCACAGCTACCTCTGCTTGGTTTCGTATCTTGCATCACAGGCACGTTGTCAACTCTTGAGTATTGTTAAGGTCGTAGAACTACCTACACACAACGTTGAAAATAATGATGCCCGTCTTGCATGGCGTGTTCTGAAAAAATTTGACTAAGGTGAAATAATAATTATGAATGTCTGCAACGTCTTGATTTGTATACAAAGGGTATACGTACAGATCTTATCTGTTGGGCAGTAAATGGTCCTGGTCATTTAAACAAATAGGTATATTTACGATAAAAATCACTAATTTAAATTTTAATAATTTATCATGTTGGGATGCTTCCTTATCCAACAATCTAGGTGCCTCGAGTTCATAGTTATATTCCAGTCAAAGACTTATTTAAAATCATTGTGCATTATCATGCCACGAATGTGTAAGCAGTTTTTAGTCACTATCAAAAATGAATGCACGTACTTAGTGGGTGTCCTGGTCGTCTTCTGTATATATATATAGTTTTCGAGAAGTACTGAGCTTATATCCCACTTACAAATGTGGAGGCGAATGACAATTTACAATTTGCGATTTACGGTATGTAAGATGGGCGACCGATTATTGTAAAAAAATGCATATTATTCTTGGGGTTTTTTTTCTTCTGCAACGGACATCCCTTATTAAAGATCATCAACAGTTTTTAAATCGTCATTCTAATCCAGTAAAATTAGAACCGCAACTGGATGCAATTTCCAGAAAGCTGAAAATTGTCTTAAAGCCTTCGGTTATATTGAAATACATCCCACAGGATGGTGGGCATAACCTTTAGAAATAAAAAAATCTCGACACTTTAAGGTTTTTTCGGTTTTTTGCTGATAACAATTTATACAGTCACAATCGATGACTGAAGAACGACAATTTTATCTAGCGTGACGAATTAACGACTTCCACTTTCAGGCCATTTTAAAACGTTCCTTGTTTTCAGTGACTGCACGGTGAGAATATAAGGTCGTTTGAGTTGATTATACGAGTTTGAAGATAGAAGTAATTGATTTAATTTCAAGAGCTGTGTTTCAGCCACCGTTACCATTAAAAACGCTCTAATTTGCCGTTTGCAACCGTTCCCGTAGGAATATTTAAATTATTTTTACAGCCGCCGAAAGCTCTCTTACCAGGGAATAAGATAGAGAATCAATATCAGTTTTAGTTCCGTTAATTATCTATTAATCGATTTTAGTTATCTAAAGTGCAGTTTAAGGAAAATATCAACGTGATTATGGAGCTTGACCTTCCATTCCAAGAAACAAAAAGGAATTACTGAACTGCCAAATTTGGAGATTCATTCCTACTATTTGGATAAATATAATTAACTGTGATTAGTTTGAATGGGTTACATATAACAGGCTCAGATTAAGACGAAATTACATCCGATAGGTGCGCCCTTAAAAAACTCAAAATTGGACACCGGCCCCGTATTTTTCAGACATCCGGAAAGGACGTAATTAATTAAAGGAGCTGTAATTTTTAGATGTAGACAATCGAATATGCAGTGGCGGTTCGTTCCCTCATGTCATTATCGCACTTTATATAAGATTTAATTGATAGACCTTTTCCATTAATTAGGAGTTTACCAAAACGTAAAATCTTTTGCTTTTTGCATATTTTTGTCTTTGGTGTTTAACCGTTTAAATCTCTTGCTTTCTGCCTCTCCGTTAATTGCAAGGTAAGCTTTTGGTCACTTTCCGTTTTGTTAATTGATTTCCCGTAGAAACCGCTACCGAATCCGATTCGGTACTGTTTCCGCTTAGGGAGATTTCTGTGCGCTTTAAGTTTTGTTTTAGCATTCACTAGTAGCCCCCCATCGCTTGCCCTTTAGAATACCTGGGACCGCCGTTCTCCATTCGAGTTACCTGGAGCTTACAATCGCCGACCGCGTTTATGAAAAACAGGCAGACACAAATACTCTCAAAGAGGAAGGAGAGGCTTTTTTCTTGAAACTATATGGGTGCACAAGGTCTGCATGTCTAAATGACAGTAGATATTCAATGTAACTTAAAGCTGTTAAAAAAATGTCATTAAAATCCAAATTTAGCATGGCATCCCTCGCTCCAACATCTGGAGCTGCTGAACAACACGCTTATCGAGCATCTATCAAATTCAAAAATGGAATGGAGATAAGAAAATCAGCGCTACGGACTGGGGATGGATCATGCGGCAATGTAACTTTGGTTGAAGTCGAGGAAAATGAAGAACTTGTCATGGAAGTTTAGGAAATCGGAAATGGTCAACACCAATTTATTTTTTAATGTGAATAATCTGAAAATATTTTTTACTTAAAATTAAGATACCGCAATTATTTTCTTCTAAAATAACATAAACAAAATATTACATGCATTTTCAAACAAAAAAGTATTTAAAATACGTTTTTTAGCTGTACCTATACAAGGACTTAATATTTGACACATATATTTAAAAAGGGTGGAATTTAGGTTTCGCTGAGACTCGTTTGGTTTTGTTTAGAGAAAATACAATAGTGTAGGTACCTTAAAGTTAAAAAAAAACACTCTCACTATACAACAATATTAGCATTGCAACGCCGCACCGCCGGCCCCATCTTTGCGGAACCCGCCACGACTGGGTACGCATTCTGCATTACACCGGCTGAATCTCGCAGGCTCTTTAACAAAGTAAGTACTATTTCATATCATTGGAAAGGTAATAATGGGAGCTACAACTTTTGTAGGTAACATTTTTTGATAAAATATCGGCCTGCAAATTTCTGCGACAAAAAGTAAAATTACGTGCCGAAAAATATACAACTTTTTTCCTTTTCATGCGAAATACAAACAAACGGTAAAAGTTACGACGAAAGTCAACGGAAACATATTTGTAGACAATGCTATAGTAAAGAAAATAAAACAAATTGCAATCCGATATGTTGTTTAGTAATCGAGAGAGACGCGATTTACGAAACCCCTACACTTTTCATGTTTAGGGGAGCACATGGGGGGGGGGGAGTAAGAGGGGTAGGGGCGGGGACTTTTGGCTAAACACTTTTCTAAATGGTAGCAGTCGATGAGGAAAAAATTAGCTTTATACTATTTTTTCCCACTAAAAACATAGGTTGACTGGACTACGAGTATTTAACGAAACACCACTTCCACCATAAAACAAACTCCTTCGTCATGATTTTTCAAATACAGCCGCCAATCACAATTATATTTCATAATGACAGGTTCGAAGACACGCGTCCTCACGCCAATATGAATCGCATAATTCTTCGAACCACACGCGTATTCCTTATCTCTCAAAAGAGATGTGTCTTACTTAAAGTAACTACTCTAAGGTTAAAAAACACACAGGAAGTGCAGTCGAGCTAATAGGTTTTTATTTTTCTGTATAGGCTATCGATTTCGGTACGTTAAGCAATACCATCTTCAGGCCGTAGCTGTAATACTTATAATTATGGTTATTGTTTATAAATAAAATAGTTTACCGTCATTAGTACAAGATACAATATAAGAAGCAGGTGAATGAAACATTGTGTGGGAGATGTTAGAAATATGTAGCTTGGATGATCACAATCAGCAGAAATCATAAAGGTGAACGAAAACACTGAAATATAATTAATTAGTAATTGTAGATATTAGGTTGTGCGTGTTTACTATTTTGAGAGTAAATTACCTGTGTTGATGTCTAAAAGGTGGATGTAAGCATGTATGGTTGAAGCTTAGAGAAGGAAAGAATGGGTTGAAGTGTCGAATTGTAGGTTATGTGAACTGAAATATTTTATGTCAAGTTGTAGAAGAGATTTATGCATTGGCGTGCTGTTTATGTGGGGTCTGTAGGGGAGTGGGCGTGTATGTGTGGTTGCGTGTCTTTGTTATTGAAGGGGTGTAGGCGTTTGTATAGGTGTTGTTCTGGAAAGAAAGTGATTTCGTTGAGGAGGTTGTGGTTGGGTTGTTTGATGGCTTTGTGGATCTCTAAATGTTCTAAAATTTTTAATTGGTTATAATTGTTTGAAGTTTGTAATATTTTTGCCTTGTCTATGGAAATGGAGTGTTGTGAATCTTTTATGTGGGTAGGTACCTATGGCTGATTTTGGTTGGTTTTTGGAGTGTTCTTTAAATCGGGTACCCAGACTTCGTGTTGTTAGTCCTATGTAAGAGGCGGGACATTGGTTGCAGAATATTTGATATATGCCTGATTTTTGTTGTGCCGGAGTTTTTGGTTTTATGTTTGTAAGGATTTTTTTGATAGTGGGTTGAGATTTTGGGATAATGTTAATGTTATGTTTGTTAAAGATTTTGTTGATTTTGTTATGTATTGTGTGGTTATAAGTAATGGCTTTAAATGTTTTTTGAACGTTATGATGGGGAAAAATGGTGTTAATGATGTGTTGTTGTTTTATTTTACGATAAATGTTGTGTATAAACGAAAAGTTGTATTTGTTATTCAATGCAATTTGTAAAATGGTGTTGTATTCTTCGTTATAGTGTATTTTATTAAGTGGTGTGGATATTAGGCGATTGAATAGGAAGTTAAATGCAGATCTTTTGATTTGTGGTGAGTGGTATGAATTATGTGGTATGACTATGTCTGTGGTGGTTGGTTTTCGATAGATGTTATAATGTATGTGGTTGTTGTCTTTGTGAAGTGTTAAATCGAGGAAGTTTAGTTTGTTATTTTGCTCTATTTCTATTGTAAATTTAATTTTGGAAAGGTTGTTAATGTCAATGTGAAATTGGTGTAATTCTGTTATTGTTCCGGTCCAAATACAAAAAATGTCATCAACATATCTGTTCCAGATTGCTATGTTGTTAAATTCGGGTAGTAGTTTAATTTTGTTTTCAAGATGGTCAATGAAAATATTGGCTAGAATTCCACTGATGGGTGAACCCATAGGGAGGCCGTCTTGCATTTGGTAGTATTTGCTGTTGAAGGTGAAGAAATTTTGTTGCGTTGTGAGGTCAAAAAGTTTCAAGAGGTTTTGTATGTCTATTGGATTCAGTTTGAAGTTTTTCCTGAATGAATCGTGGTTGTATAGAATGTCTGAGAGGATGGAAAGCGTGTTGTGTATTGGGATGTTGGTGTATAGGTTTACGATATCAAACGAGATCATGATGGAGTTAGGTTGTAGGGGGGTAATCTTGTTAATGTTGTGAATAAGTTGTGTAGAGTTTTTTATGGATTGGTGGGATTTGTATTGAAGTAATTGTGTGAGGGTGTGGTTTAAGAATTTAGCAAGTTTATATGTAGGGGATTCATATGAGGCTGTTATGGGGCGTATAGGATGATTCTGTTTGTGTAATTTTAAAATGCTGTAGAGGAAAGGTGTTTGAGGATTGCGATTTTTGATTATGAAGGGGTTACTGTTTAGTTTTTCTAGGGTAGTTTTAGATTCTAGTATTGTTTTATTGACTTTGTTTGAAAATTTATTTATCGGGTTTTTTGGTATTTCGGTTATATTATTTTCGTCGAAAAATTGTAGTGTTTTGTTGATGTAATCGATTTTATTGAGAATTACTAGGCCGGCATTTTTGTCAGCTGAAGTAACGATTAAGTCTTGTGTGTCAATTTTTTGTTTTAATAGTTTTATTGTGTTATGTATTTTATGTTTAGGTAGCATAATATTGTTGTGATTAGTGTATCTACAATTACTAACCTGTTTGTTGATCGTTTTAATGAGGTCTTCCTTTATGTTTTGATATAATTGTGGTTGTTTAAGTAGTTGACTTTCGAGTTCGATGGCAAGTTGAATGTGTGAAAATGAGCTTGGTGTCGGTGCAAATTTATGGCCTATAATGAGAAGTTTTGTTTCTTCTTCGTTGAGTGTGATGTTGGAGAGGTTGGTAAAACGTTGAGGGAATTGGTGTTTATTGTCGTAGGTGGTAGGTTGATTTTTGTTTGTAGGTATAATGATTCTTCTTTTTGTTTGGTTGTAGCGTTGGTTTTCGGGTAGTCCGTGGTTGTTATGCTGGTGGTTGTAGATAAGGGTTTGAAGTTTTTTATTTCTTTTTCTGTCTAGTTCATAGTTGTCGTTTTTTACTTCTTCTTCTAGGTCTCGAATGAGCGTTTCATATTCGATGTGGTGTAAACGTTGTGTGAGAGTTCGGTGGAGATATTTTAGCTTCGTGTGGATTAGGGTTCTGTTTTTGTGTTGTTGTTTTATTTCTTTTCGTAGTAACGTTTGATGAATATTTGACGTTTCGGTAATGGAGTATTTATTTTTAGGTAGTTTTATTTGTAGAAATTTTGGTGTAATTTTTAGTCGTTTTGCTGTAATCAGGAAGTGAATGTGTTGGTTGTTTTTATGTCTCTTGTTGATGAGGTACTGTAGTTGTCGGAGAATCTGCGGAAAATCCTGATTGTTTATTTTATCGATGAAATTCTCCATTTTTATTAGCTTTATTCATATGAGGTTAAAAATCACACAGGAAGTGCAGTCGAGCTAATAGGTTTTTTTTTTTTTTTTTTAATTTTTCTGTATAGGCTATCGATTTCGGTACGTTAAGCAATACCATCTTCAGGCCGTAGCTGTAATACTTATAATTATGGTTATTGTTTATAAAATAAAATAGTTTACCGTCATTAGTACAAGATACAATAAAAGATGCAGGTGAATGAAACATAGTGTGGGAGATGTTAGAAATATGTAGCTTGGATGATCACAATCAGCCGAAATCATAAAGGTGAACGAAAACACTGAAATATAATTAATTAGTAATTGTAGATATTAGGTTGTGCGTGTTTACTATTTTGAGAGTAAATTACCTGTGTTGATGTCTAAAAGGTGGATGTAAGCATGTATGGTTGAAGTGTCGAATTGTAGGTTATGTGAACTGAAATATTTTATGTCAAGTTGTAGAAGAGATTTATGCATTGGCGTGCTGTTTATGTGGGGTCTGTAGGGGAGTGGGCGTGTATGTGTGGTTGCGTGTCTTTGTTATTGAAGGGGTGTAGGCGTTTGTATAGGTGTTGTTCTGGAAAGAAAGTGATTTCGTTGAGGAGGTTGTGGTTGGGTTGTTTGATGGCTTTGTGGATCTCTAAATGTTCTAAAATTTTTAATTGGTTATAATTATTTGAAGTTTGTAATATTTTTGCCTTGTCTATGGAAATGGAGTGTTGTGAATCTTTTATGTGGGTACCTATGGCTGATTTTGGTTGGTTTTTGGAGTGTTCTTTAAATCTGGTACCCAGATTTCGTGTTGTTAGTCCTATGTAAGAGGCGGGACATTGGTTGCAGAATATTTGATATATGCCTGATTTTTGTTGTGCCGGAGTTTTTGGTTTTATGTTTGTAAGGATTTTTTTGATAGTGGGTTGAGATTTTGGGATAATGTTAATGTTATGTTTGTTAAAGATTTTGTTGATTTTGTTATGTATTGTGTGGTTATAAGTAATGGCTTTAAATGTTTTTTGAACGTTATGATGGGGAAAAATGGTGTTAATGATGTGTTGTTGTTTTATTTTACGATAAATGTTGTGTATAAACGAAAGGTTGTATTTGTTATTCAATGCAATTTGTAAAATGGTGTTGTATTCTTCGTTATAGTGTATTTTATTAAGTGGTGTGGATATTAGGCGATTGAATAGGAAGTTAAATGCAGATCTTTTGATTTGTGGTGAGTGGTATGAATTATGTGGTATGACTATGTCTGTGGTGGTTGGTTTTCGATAGATGTTATAAAGTATGTGGTTGTTGTCTTTGTGAAGTGTTAAATCGAGGAAGTTTAGTTTGTTATTTTGCTCTATTTCTATTGTAAATTTAATTTTGGAAAGGTTGTTAATGTCAATGTGAAATTGGTGTAATTCTGTTATTGTTCCGGTCCAAATACAAAAAATGTCATCAACATATCTGTTCCAGATTGCTATGTTGTTAAATTCGGGTAGTAGTTTAATTTTGTTTTCAAGATGGTCAATGAAAATATTGGCTAGAATTCCACTGATGGGTGAACCCATAGGGAGGCCGTCTTGCATTTGGTAGTATTTGCTGTTGAAGGTGAAGAAATTTTGTTGCGTTGTGAGGTCAAAAAGTTTCAAGAGGTTTTGTATGTCTATTGGATTCAGTTTGAAGTTTTTCCTGAATGAATCGTGGTTGTATAGAATGTCTGAGAGGATGGAAAGCGTGTTGTGTATTGGGATGTTGGTGTATAGGTTTACGATATCAAACGAGATCATGATGGAGTTAGGTTGTAGGGGGGTAATCTTGTTAATGTTGTGAATAAGTTGTGTAGAGTTTTTTATGGATTGGTGGGATTTGTATTGAAGTAATTGTGTGAGGGTGTGGTTTAAGAATTTAGCAAGTTTATATGTAGGGGATTCATATGAGGCTGTTATGGGGCGTATAGGATGATTCTGTTTGTGTAATTTTAAAATGCTGTAGAGGAAAGGTGTTTGAGGATTGCGATTTTTGATTATGAAGGGGTTACTGTTTAGTTTTTCTAGGGTAGTTTTAGATTCTAGTATTGTTTTATTGACTTTGTTTGAAAATTTATTTATCGGGTTTTTTGGTATTTCGGTTATATTATTTTCGTCGAAAAATTGTAGTGTTTTGTTGATGTAATCGATTTTATTGAGAATTACTAGGCCGGCATTTTTGTCAGCTGAAGTAACGATTAAGTCTTGTGTGTCAATTTTTTGTTTTAATAGTTTTATTGTGTTATGTATTTTATGTTTAGGTAGCATAATATTGTTGTGATTAGTGTATCTACAATTACTAACCTGTTTGTTGATCGTTTTAATGAGGTCTTCCTTTATGTTTTGATATAATTGTGGTTGTTTAAGTAGTTGACTTTCGAGTTCGATGGCAAGTTGAATGTGTGAAAATGAGCTTGGTGTCGGTGCAAATTTATGGCCTATAATGAGAAGTTTTGTTTCTTCTTCGTTGAGTGTGATGTTGGAGAGGTTGGTAAAACGTTGAGGGAATTGGTGTTTATTGTCGTAGGTGGTAGGTTGATTTTTGTTTGTAGGTATAATGATTCTTCTTTTTGTTTGGTTGTAGCGTTGGTTTTCGGGTAGTCCGTGGTTGTTATGCTGGTGGTTGTAGATAAGGGTTTGAAGTTTTTTATTTCTTTTTCTGTCTAGTTCATAGTTGTCGTTTTTTACTTCTTCTTCTAGGTCTCGAATGAGCGTTTCATATTCGATGTGGTGTAAACGTTGTGTGAGAGTTCGGTGGAGATATTTTAGCTTCGTGTGGATTAGGGTTCTGTTTTTGTGTTGTTGTTTTATTTCTTTTCGTAGTAACGTTTGATGAATATTTGACGTTTCGGTAATGGAGTATTTATTTTTAGGTAGTTTTATTTGTAGAAATTTTGGTGTAATTTTTAGTCGTTTTGCTGTAATCAGGAAGTGAATGTGTTGGTTGTTTTTATGTCTCTTGTTGATGAGGTACTGTAGTTGTCGGAGAATCTGCGGAAAATCCTGATTGTTTATTTTATCGATGAAATTCTCCATTTTTATTAGCTTTATTCATATGAGGTTAAAAATCACACAGGAAGTGCAGTCGAGCTAATAGGTTTTTTTTTTTTTTTTTTAATTTTTCTGTATAGGCTATCGATTTCGGTACGTTAAGCAATACCATCTTCAGGCCGTAGCTGTAATACTTATAATTATGGTTATTGTTTATAAAATAAAATAGTTTACCGTCATTAGTACAAGATACAATAAAAGATGCAGGTGAATGAAACATAGTGTGGGAGATGTTAGAAATATGTAGCTTGGATGATCACAATCAGCCGAAATCATAAAGGTGAACGAAAACACTGAAATATAATTAATTAGTAATTGTAGATATCGATTACATCAACAAAACACTACAATTTTTCGACGAAAATAATATAACCGAAATACCAAAAAACCCGATAAATAAATTTTCAAACAAAGTCAATAAAACAATACTAGAATCTAAAACTACCCTAGAAAAACTAAACAGTAACCCCTTCATAATCAAAAATCGCAATCCTCAAACACCTTTCCTCTACAGCATTTTAAAATTACACAAACAGAATCATCCTATACGCCCCATAACAGCCTCATATGAATCCCCTACATATAAACTTGCTAAATTCTTAAACCACACCCTCACACAATTACTTCAATACAAATCCCACCAATCCATAAAAAACTCTACACAACTTATTCACAACATTAACAAGATTACCCCCCTACAACCTAACTCCATCATGATCTCGTTTGATATCGTAAACCTATACACCAACATCCCAATACACAACACGCTTTCCATCCTCTCAGACATTCTATACAACCACGATTCATTCAGGAAAAACTTCAAACTGAATCCAATAGACATACAAAACCTCTTGAAACTTTTTGACCTCACAACGCAACAAAATTTCTTCACCTTCAACAGCAAATACTACCAAATGCAAGACGGCCTCCCTATGGGTTCACCCATCAGTGGAATTCTAGCCAATATTTTCATTGACCATCTTGAAAACAAAATTAAACTACTACCCGAATTTAACAACATAGCAATCTGGAACAGATATGTTGATGACATTTTTTGTATTTGGACCGGAACAATAACAGAATTACACCAATTTCACATTGACATTAACAACCTTTCCAAAATTAAATTTACAATAGAAATAGAGCAAAATAACAAACTAAACTTCCTCGATTTAACACTTCACAAAGACAACAACCACATACTTTATAACATCTATCGAAAACCAACCACCACAGACATAGTCATACCACATAATTCATACCACTCACCACAAATCAAAAGATCTGCATTTAACTTCCTATTCAATCGCCTAATATCCACACCACTTAATAAAATACACTATAACGAAGAATACAACACCATTTTACAAATTGCATTGAATAACAAATACAACCTTTCGTTTATACACAACATTTATCGTAAAATAAAACAACAACACATCATTAACACCATTTTTCCCCATCATAACGTTCAAAAAACATTTAAAGCCATTACTTATAACCACACAATACATAACAAAATCAACAAAATCTTTAACAAACATAACATTAACATTATCCCAAAATCTCAACCCACTATCAAAAAAATCCTTACAAACATAAAACCAAAAACTCCGGCACAACAAAAATCAGGCATATATCAAATATTCTGCAACCAATGTCCCGCCTCTTACATAGGACTAACAACACGAAGTCTGGGTACCCGATTTAAAGAACACTCCAAAAACCAACCAAAATCAGCCATAGG
>NW_022170511.1:20862468-20887001 GCF_008802855.1 Photinus pyralis | reverse complement strand
CAGGAAGTTGTGTTTGTGTGGTTGGTTGAGTTAAGGGTGGAGATATTACAGTATGTTGTGTGTCATGTTATGAGTCTAAAGTGCTGTTTAGGCTTTTGCGTTTGGGTTACTTGTCGTGTTAGTTTTGAAGAACGAGTTCCTTGTATGTATTGTGTAATCCGACCTAAGTCACGTCTGATGTTATCGATGCGAGTTATCAGGCGTTTTTCCCAGGCCGGGGGTGAGCGTTTTTTTGTTGTGTGCTGTTGTTTGTTTATTGTTATTCTTGCACCGTTACATCTAGAAACTGCAACCGCACCGCAATACACAACAAAGTGTAGTTGATGTAAGCTTGTGTTATCGTTAATGTAATTTGGTAAGATGTGGTCATTTAATGTTTGTGAAAGTGTGCGTAATTTTGTAGTGTGACTTTGTTTAGGTATTCGTGGTCTTTGTGTTGGGTCAGTGTTTGAGAATTCTAATAATGCATTGTCTAATTCTTTTTGAAGGGATGTGAGTGTTTGGTTCGTGTGATTATTTGTATCTATCGATGGCTGCAGTGTCGCAAATGTCTGTATTTCAGAGTTGTTTAGAACGGATGTATTATCTTGTACGGTGAGTGTGTTGTTTGTGTTGAGTAGTGCTTCAATTTCGTGCCTGATTTGTTCCTGTGTGTCTAATGTAAGGAGTGTATTTTTAATAATAACTCTACGTTGGTCTGCAATGCGTTGTTCTGTTAAGTGTGCTAAATGTGGGTATTGTGTAATGAACGCGTGATATAGTTTACCTCTGTATGCTGTCCTGTCCGTTTCCATCTTCGTGATCTCCAGATACGTACCAAAAATGAAGCGATTCATCCCTTCGTCCCATTTCATACGTCTTTTGGAGGTTTCCTTTGCGCTGGTCCCATCCACAAGCGGTTGAGAAGCAGGCACAAAGGTCTCTTCATGGCGGTCCTCTTCAGGTGGTCGTTGTCCTCTTCGTAGTCTTCTTTCGGCTGTAGAGGTTTCGGGTATCCCGACGAGCGGCCGCCTGTTCACCAACTCGTCACTATCGGCTCGCATGCTGCAACGCCCAGCGATAGCTCCAGACGTGCCCTGACGCTCCTCAGGTAGCGGAATTTATTATTATTATTATTATTATTATCATTATTATTATTATTATTATTATTATTATTATTCATTCTAACTAACCAAAAACGTGTATCTGTAATTTGGGAGCGACGTTTACAAAATCCCCAAAATTTCTGTTTCTTCATTAATTTTTTTCTAAGCAAGCAAGAACATGTACGGAAGACACGGGAATTTTGGGGCTTTTGTAGACTATTTAGTCTCATAATGTAACCTTGCACAGGGTCTCGTAGCAGAAACTGCAACATCACAGTCACTAAGCAGGGTGCCGTCTCCGTAAAACAACAACGGTATTTCCCAAGCTTTTTACGTTCGTTCAATTTCCTCCTTATTACCCCAAAAATTTCATGAGCTTTATTTCTTCAAAAAATCGCTATGTCTGCCGCGAATTTTTCCGTCTTCTCAAAATTCATTTCAGAGATTTCCTTGTGATTCTTCATGAGAGGAAGAAAAAATTACCCCAAGACCAACCACTCAGTTCAGCCACATTGCAATTGTTCATCCGTTATTTTGTGGACAACATAATTTGATTTTCAAAATTTATTATTATTAAAATGAACGTTCGGGAAAATACCCTAAACTATGTGAGCTACCTCTCAGCTGATTATTTTTGACACTAACACGGAAAGAAGGGCTGGATCCTGGATCTCTTAAATATGTGACGATCATCATCCAATTCCTTGAACCAGGATGTAGTTTCAAAACTAAACAATTAGTAATAAGTTTCTAATTCGATTCGTGAGTTTCTCAACGAACACAAAGATTAAATCAGTTATGCATCTCCAAAATTTGATTTGTAGAACAGTAATCTCACTAATGGGACCTTATATCCATTATTTAAACCCAAATCCCAAAGTTTGAAATAGATTGGAACAACGTTAACTTCCTTAATTATTAACATTTAAATCGAGGAAAACCATTTAGAAAGACAGTACATTAGGAAAATCTGCGAAAGCGCAATCGAGGCAGGGCGAACGAATGATTTAATTTAACCGGACTGTATCATTTATAAGTGACGTAAACTGAAACACAAATTTGAAAAGTTTTAAATCCTTCGAGGCATTCGACGTTTATATAAAATTGATTGCACATTGCAGTTTCAATTTAGTTAATTCGAAAATGAAATTATTCCATTCGTATCCCCAAGGCAATTTTCTTTTATTTCCTTTTACGGCGCTGTCACATCCTGGTAAGTTCCCAGTTTATTATTATTTTTACTTTATATTCTGCAAAGTACTTCGATACGTAAAATGAAAACTCATTTATCACCAGCGGATCGGTTAAATCACTACTTATTTTTTATGATTACTACTATTATATGCATCTAGATTTTTGTTACACCCTTCGCACGTTTCGTGAAGGAGTTTTTAAATAACGTCGCTTTATAAGGGACTTCTGCTCGCAGTTACTAGTCTGACTTTTATGCAACAAAAGAGTAATTAAATACTAATTAATTTAGCAAAAAGGTTCCACGGATCGATCTTCTAGTTGCAGAGAAAATGATTCCATTAATTCTTAAAAATTTCAATTTGTCGAGGTTCTTGGACTTTGGTGCAAGGGTTTATTACTAGACGGCGATGTTTATTTAAAAAAAACTACTCTAATTACTTAGAAGAGAGTTAAGGCATGCAGTTATACTACGTTTATATTTTAGTTTTTGCATCCAAGCTCACATATTTCACAATTCAGTGTGCAATGAATCCCAAGCTCCTATCCCAATCTGAAGAATCCGTTTCTAAATACTACTACGCCTGTCCAGACAAGAATGGCCCATCAGCAGGTCGTCAAACCGACAAATAAGGAAAATTTTATTGACATCCCAATCAATCGACGCCGTCCTGTCTTGAACATACTTGTCAGTAAAACTCCATACCCTAAATGTGTCATGCCTAATGTCATTCAAAGTCCAGAAAAGTGGTTTAAGAATAGGAAAGAATTTAGTTCATTGACATTTCATTAATCATTAATTCATTACAAATTCGTCACTAACATTTGGAAAAAATTAAAAAATATATGTTTAGGAAAGCGTATGTAACTTTTATAAATTGGGCTTTTAAACCAAAACCTTGTTATTTCCTTTGTAGGACTTGAACGCTAATTCAAAAAATTTCTTTAAAACTGAATTTTATTCCCTATTAATTAAAAATTTACACCTGTCTAGTATGTCTGGCATATCTTCGGAATTTTTTGGTTTTCTTTAGGCACGATAATAAGTCTTTAATTGCGCATCTTTTCTCAAATTTGACCATCGTCATATATTCTATGGTTTCGGAGATCCCCGTGATAGACTTACATCTGGATCTGATTTTAAGTTTTACAATAAAGGCACTTCGTTCACCCATTATATTAGCGAAACTGTAAATTTTCGTAATCAATATTTGACATATTCCTGAATACGGAACGCGTTGTTTATAATCCAACATATTTTAGAAATTTCGTTTAGATTAATCCGTGTGTATCATACTTTCATAATTTGCGTTTAATGCGAATATTACGTATAAATGAGTAAATATTAAAAAAGTTTTCACAGGCCCCAGGAGCATTACGGTTACCTCCATTTTCATGTTAATAACGTAAAATATTGTTAGAAAAAATGCATACCTATAGTTTACACATGTATGTAGATATGAGTCTTTTATTACAGGTCTATAACTGAGAGATGTTCATAGAAGCAACCAAATTCAGCATTTATATCGATCTAATTCTTGACTGTGCAAATTGTTCAGCATGAATCTTTTATTACTTAAACTTTTGTTTATACAGAATCAGACAAAAAACACCAGGTGACTTCTCATGCACATTTGTCGCACCCTCTCATCGTCGTTAAGTTTGCGTATTAGACGGGCTATCCCATCCGATAAATGCACCTCCTCATAAAATTAAAAAAAGGGCCAAAATAAAGGAGGTATTCTCAAGGGTCCATTTTATAAGTCTAAAACCTGGGGGTAAGTTAAAATTTGACATAATATCATTGTATATAGGTGTCGTTATATACAATGGTAGCATTTACCATTTTGCAGACACAGTTACAACCAGAAATGCACAATATCTCGTTTTATATTTTTTACCTTATTTAGAAGCAGAAAACGAAAGAAAACGTAACGAACAATAAAGAGCAGTGTCTAAATCACGTAAATTGTACTGTAAGAATATTTTTGAGTTCCGAAGAAACTAAACGGAAATGGGATAACCTTATAGATAAGGAAAGAAATTATTTCAAAGAAAGTAAACTCACAGTAAGAACCCGACCAGGAAAAGGTACAATCAAAGATATGAAAGGAATACTTGAAGTGACAAAAATTGGAAGATGAAATGAAAGAAGGATTAAACTGCAGAACTGAGAATAGAACTGGCGCGTACAAATGGGGAACTGGCACAAATTAAGCCAGAAATGACAAGTAAAAAGAAAACCGGTAACACAAAAGTTATCAAAGCAAAGTTTATGAAATTAAAAAATCTTAGGCAAAGTTCAGAAGTGGCAGATAAAATAGACATAATAAGGAATACGGAAACGTAAATGAAAGGAATGCTTATATTCAGGACGATAGACATGATGAGACAAGACAGACCAATTCAATTCAAAAGAAATTACGCACCCTAGTAAGAGAAGAAACTGAAAAAGAAATAAGGCCAGAGTAGGCTACTGCAAGATCGCCATTAATAGAAAAACACATGAATGGGATCAAATATCTAAAGAATTAAAAAAATTAGATGCACCTCAAGTACTGCATTGAAATACGACAAACAAGCTATGAAAATAGAAAAAGAAGAAGAAAAATGGGCAATTGAAGACATGTAAACGAAATGTAAAAGCAGTACTACTGTAACGTGTGCAAGGACATTGAAATAAAGGGAAAGAAGAAATAAAGAAAGAAACCAAAAGTTCTTACGTACACACAAGCTGATGGACACCAAAACTACATAAACCCCCAAAATATAGGCGGCTCGTGAACAATAAATTTCTTAGAGCTCTTGTAATCTCAAAAACGAAGCTAAATCGCAATTACCTTTGGAGAGAAAATTATAAAAACTTTTCTGCATCTCATATACGCACGACGGAAGGAACGATACAATTGGAATAGCCGCCGTAAAATAAAAAGAAGACGAACACCCAATCAGGAACAACATTTGGAGAAAAATCAAAGCGGATACTAGGAGGAAGTAACAAAAGGCGGGAAAATAAACGTAAGGCGAGAAACTCAGTACAACAAACAACCAGTATAGGACTCCAAACCAAAGATACACAAAAAGTAAAATTTAAAATTTAATTAAAGAGTTAATGGAGCAAGACAATAACTAAATGGTGAAAGCGGAAAGATAAATACGGGAAATAAAGGCGAAGTTCGACACAATTTGCAATCAATAGTACGCCACTGGTATAAAAACAGTTAACAAAACTTAACACCACTTAACTACAGTTAATATTGGAGTTGTGGGTATGAAAAGTAAACATGGTAATCAACAGAGAAGTAGCAAACGTAACTTATGACGCCCAATATGACGGTTGTTGGACCACCCTGGCGTATTCTCTGTATAAAATGCCCGAATTATTTTGCGGCCAAAAACCGCTGGGTCGAAATAGTAACTCAATTGTTACACGAAATGCTCCTTTTGCGTGAAGGCTTTTATTGGAAATGGCCCTGACTAATCCTCAAAGACTACATAATATCAAAGAGTGTTTTGATAATATACAAATAGCAAAATAAACGTTGGAAGATCACCAATGTGGTTTAAATGAGTGGTCGTTCAACGTAGTTACAATCCAGATGGTTAAGTCAATATTAGGACGGTTGTCCGAATATGACGTTATGGTTAATGTTGATATCAGCTCTAGTAGAGTTACAAGTACCATCGAATTAATAAAAGGCGTTAATACAAGCACAACAGTGAAAACGTGACATGGGGAGTTTCAGTAAAGGTGTCACGTGCACACCACGTGCGATTCAATATTATTCAACATGGCACTATTAAAGAAAGTGGACGCTCTGTACAAGACGAGAGCAGATTGTAGCTTATGCAGCTAATGTAGTTCTTATGGGCAAAACAAAATAGAGAAAACAAATGGAAAAGTAGCTGAAAGCGATAGAATAGGAAGAAAAAAATGAGGATAGAAATAAATGTAGAAAAAGAGGAAAGTATAAGACCACGGAAAAATAAAATTAGAAATGAAGCGAAAATTGATAGTGTATAAAACACAAATAAAACCTATTAAAATATACGCAGACAGAAGCTAAAGTACAATATTAGAGCTAGTGGGCATGTTTGGCAGCGAGGATCAGAACAAAAATCATAATGTATTTGGTACACAGATAAAATACTCATCTTTGCTGCAAGTAATAGAAAAAGGGGGCGATTCATAACAGAAGGCCAAGTAGGATATGCTGAACTTGAGAGAAAACTAAGAAATGATAAAGCGTCCATACTGTTGAGATAAAAATGGAACATTATCCTTACGAACAGGAATTCCGTAAGGAAGTTGCGTTATGAAATTATATTTTTTGTTCCTATTTACTCTCAAACTTTATTGAAAATACGTCCAAACGAATTAACTTGATATCCAAAGATTGGATTTTTGCTTAGGGTTAAAAAAACTTGTTATTATCATAAAGGGGAAAATTGGTGAAGACCTAGCATCGCTTTTTTTTCAATTCATGTAATAACATTGTTGATTACTACTACGTACTGCATCGAAATCGAGAAATATAAACCGAAAACAACCAAAATAATTATTGTTGCTACCAGATGAAACAGCGTCCAATGTACTTATTTTTATTTTATTTTATTAGAAGAAACTTATGCTGCTCTCAAAATTTGTGCATAGGATGTTCATAATTGTGTATCCCATTAGAAAATGTGGAGCATTAATCTCGTTTAACGTCTTTGTCATGTTGGGGATCCCTTGTTGAGTAATAAGTTGAAAATAATCCAATTTTATTGAAGGTTGGGTACATAAAACGAGATAATTACGTTGAATGTCAATTTTATGTCTATTAAGAGGGGCTTTAATCTTCGAAGCAAGTATAAGGTTGGGTGCTATTGAAAGTAATACATAATGAGATAACGAATTTCGGTCCTAATCCTGCGTTCGAGCGAATTAAGCATACCCCCATAGTGATAGAGTGCAAATAATAACGTCGCGTTTAATTCAATTTTGACGTAAATATGGCCAAATGCTATTGTTGTTGATATTCATAATCTAGACTATAAATTCAATTTTGCTCTAATATGGGCACTACGTTAATTTGCATTTAGGATTTCACATATCGTTTTTAATAATTTCTAAAAAAGAGTGGCATTCAGTTGCAAATGTATCGTTATGTATCATGAAAGCCGCATATGAATTGTTATAGTTGCCACCATGTCTGTTTCACGCATGCATGAAATATTGCGAATTTCATTAAATTGAGTACGTTGAGTGACATAATTTCAATTTTCAGTTGTTTTGCGGTGCGTTTAATTTTAAACTAAATAAAGTGGTTGCAAATGAACTGCTTAATGTGGTTGTCAGGGTAGATGATTTATACTGGAGACGATAGCGAAAATATTCATTCATCAAAGCGAATCGTCAGCTGTTTTGTAAATCATATCGAACCTACCGTATGAAATTACCGTAATCGCTCATTTATTAACTTGCGACCTTTAAGCGATATCGATGATCATATAATGTATTCAAATTTAAATTAAACTCGGCAGTTTGGTTGAAATGCGGCACTTTGTTCTATTTGCGAAGCATAAATCACTTTGATTGCTATCATAAAGGCATCTATTTCAAAATACGAACGCGTATATGTTTAATACAGATTTTAGAATTCTGAATCCCCACGTACAAATAACTTTAATTTTATGGAGTGATGAATACGACCGTAATTTTACACGTGTGTAATCGATTAAACCATACCGTCGGAACTGCACAATTAAGTAAATTGCTCCTGTGAAGTGTTGGCCTCATTGTACCAAAATTCGTCCTTATTGTAGCTTTCTCGTTTTTATGAAATCCGATTTCAAAACATCAAAGCGAACTACACGATTAACACACCTTCAGAATGTATCTCAATGTACGGGAAATACTAAAAATATAGGTATACAATAACTTTACTGAATTATAAGGCATAAGACGAACATTTTCCTAAAATGAAATGTTACGCTGCAAAAAAAATGGCAGATAAAGGCGACGTGCGTGCCCACCTTAACAGTTTTTTTGGTTATGATAAACTGAAAAGCGCCATGTTTGTAGAGAAATACGACATGTTGCAGAATCAGCGACGAAAAGATGACGACGATAAACAAAGAGACAAAAAAGTAACGATTCGTTGTTTTAAATGTAAAAACCCAGGGCACAAAGCAAACGTGTGTCCAAAAAACAAGAAAAAGAGCGCGACGGCCGTGAACGTGTCTCAACGTGGATCTGGAGAACTAATCTCTTATCCGTTATCTGAAAACTACAAATTGAGAGCTCTATCGCAAGAAAATAGAAGCCAGCATACAAAATTTTTATTCAACGACAGCGTAAATGCAAACCTTATGGACATTTATAAATAATCAATCATAACATTATCCTAAGCGCCGCAACAACCAAAATTTGCAATAGACAACCAGTGTCACGGTGGACCAAAGAAAATACACGAGTCATGACTGCAAGCAAACACTCCTTTAACATCTGGAAATAGCACAAAACGGACACAAATTTCAAAAGGCTTAGCGCTTAGAGCAAAAACCGGCGCCTAATTAAAAAAAACGATTCGTAGTCAAATTACCCCTCTTATATTAACCCCTCTACCCCAATAGAAGTAATATGGAACAAAATTCAAAAAATCCGTGGCACAAATACGCTCAAAATTATAAACACACTCTCACATAATAACAGACTCATATCGTGTAAAAAGGACATTCCCGAAATCTTAGCCGATCTTACGAAAAGAATTCCAGAAACCTAAATAATTCATCTCCAGAACCAGACGATATTCCTTTTCTTTCTGCAAACCCTCCCTCACACAGCCAAAGTGATTATAATAGATTTATTTAATAATATTTTTTTAAATACAATGTTCATTCCATGTAAATGTCTCCCCAACATAACTCACAATGGATGATGCTGGGTTTATATAAATCGCTTTCGGAGGCGCCATCCACCCCTAAGTTTGAATATTCGGAAGGTGTATTTCCTAGTTTTAACGTACCGATGAAAAGCTGTGTTTTTTTACAAAGTAAACTTCTTAATCTTAATGTTTTATTTATGTTAATGTTTATCTCATTTAATCACTACACAGTATTTCATTTGAAAATAGCCTCATGAGCTAGTAAATGCTTTATTCTAGTTAAATGTGTATATTTAACGATAAATACGGAGGTGCAATCAACAAGTGCATATTTTGTGTTTTTGACAATCAATTTGTAATTTAATGTTGGAATTTAATTCTGTATATTTTAAAACAAACTTTTTAATATTCTCTTTTAAAAACTCTGCTTTAATTTTAGTTAAGCAAATAACAAACCGCTGCCGTACAAAAAGAGAATTCCAATTTACTCCCGGTAGTCTATTATAGAGTACAGCAGTTACAATTTAAATTCAACAAAGAATTAAATTTAGTCAAATTCGATTAGCGGTAGCCGTAGTATTCTCATCAGAGAGTCTCCCTGTTCTCCCCTAGCACTTTCAAAATCACACATTCTTTAAACTCGAGCGTTATACTTTATTCGAATTCTGTATAGGTAAAACCGCTGCGCGTTTTTTTTATATAGGAAATACGTTTGTAAATTTATAATTAAAACATTAACAGTCCAACATTGTGTGGTTTTTACATAAAATTCCATCAAAGGGAATCTTCCCCAATTTTAATTAAAAAAAGGCACGTTGTTGGAATTTATAGAAATAATGTAAACATGCTTAATAATGACATCTTGGTAGGCGCTCCAAATTCATTGCGGTGGTGTAATACATTTTTATATGAGTATTATGGGGAAGTTCAGTTATAACTTGATAAACATGCAAAACCGAATATGTATAATATACATACAATTAACTTTTGTAGGTCGAGATTTCCATTTTTTAATCCGCAATAAAGGGAATCTTTCATAAAACAACAATTATCAGTATCTTTAGACGGTAACAAAACTAAGCGAGTGGTAAGCATCCTGGCAGTTATAGTTCGGCTAATCTCTCTTATATAGTTGGTCTGCAAATATAAAAGACAGGGTGGAATAGACAAAAGTTATTAAACTATTTACGTTTAAATACTTTAAATTTCAATTTCCGTAACAGTCACAAATCTTTTAAGTCTTAATGTCTAAACTTTCCTATTTAGTATGGTCGGTATTATAAATTTTCAACAACTAGGAATATAAAATGACGCAAACTTAAAGTTTCCTATTTGAAAAACTTCCAGTGATCCACCTTATTATATTACCTTTCACAACATAATTAAATTTTAATTTTCAATATACCTGAAAACAGGAGTGCATCTCACAAAATCGCCTACGTGAAACTTGAATAATTAAGAAAGTTTATTAATAATTAACTTCATCTAGAAAATTTAATGGTTTGAAACACCTACGTTATTTCAAAGTATCCTGGGTGACAGACAATTATGGTGGATCATTGCAAAAACAGGAGGCACAGACAACAAATTTTAGAGGTTTCACTTTAAAAACACGACATAGCTGAACGAAAGGAGATGAAAGTTTAGTTTTCTTTTTCAGCAAACTTGTTATTTATATTCATTCATCATACTCATTTAATTTTTTAGCAGCGAGCTTCCGTAACCTTCTCCCACGTTTGTCAATGAATTCTTTGTTCTAAATTGTGTTTATCGCCTCGTTGTCTAGCTTTGGTTTTGAATTACACGCTGGAAATCGGTCGTGTTAAGTTACTTCTGCAACTCTGCAAATTAAGCACAGCTTGGTAAAAATAAGCTACCATTGCAGAATCCGAAAGTCTGTATACAGCCCTGCCAGCTGGTTTGAACCAATAAAAATTAATAAAATACCGCCGCTATTCCACCAGTGAGTCAGCGTTAAAAAAATACTAAGTAGTAAACCATTTTTTCGTTCTGGGGCCTAGAATTATAGTGAGAATTGTGTGACTTTGTGTTAAAAATTTCGGAAATTCGATCAAAGGCACCCAGATATCAAATTTTCTAAGGTTGGAATTTTTTCCAGCCTAGTAAAGAAGTTGGAAAATCATTCGCGAAAATTAGACTGATAATATCAAAAAACCTAGGTAAAATCAGTACTTCCATTATTGTTGTGTAAACAACATCATGCAGACGTTCTGTTTCAGCTCGGCATCTATAATAATAATGGGCACCCTGTATGTGGAATATCAATTTTTTTAAGTGTAAATTTAGTTGTTGGTTTCGAATGAAACACGGAGTTCTTCACGTTCTTTTTATTTTTTGAAGTTCAGCGTTGTATTGTGTAAGAGTTATTACATGTTTAAGTTTTGTTTAATTGATCGCCTTATTTATTGTGATTTGTTGATTTAATTGTAAACGTGAAATTACGTACAGGAACATTTGGTCGTATTTACGAATTTGTTATCGCGTTGCGTAAGGTGAAATTTAATTAATTTCAAGATAAGCACTTGTTATCGCCGATAAGAAAACAACAGGTGTGCAGTTTATTTCGTAGCTGGCGTTAATCAAATTCATGATCGGTTGTTTGTTTAGGCAATTTTAAAGAAGAATGCAGATCCTTTAAATACGAGAACATAACGAAAAACTTGGTTGTGGTTCGGCAGTATTGGTGCACGTTTTAAACACTGTTTTGGGCTGCTCATATTCCTAAATTGATAAAATTAAAACGACTCGTTTGCGACTCACTGATGAATACGAAACTGTTTGTTGCCAAGCTTAATTTTGCGTTCTTACGGTCAATATTAAAATGGGTGATTACAATTTGCATATAAAATGGGAATCTACACCTTCAGGTTCTGGGACCCTAAGATTTTTAGGCCTGCCGTACCTTCTGTCTTGCAAGGCACCCTAGAACAGAGAGGCATAGGCATTAGCTAGATGTTTATTATGAAAGAGAGACAATTCAATTAAAGCATGTTTTATGATTCAACATTTAATATTATCGAGTAACCTGCACTAGTTGGCGAGTAGAGTTTACGGAATTTCAGTGGAATTAGAGCGGAAATAGACTCCAACGAGTGGAATTAGAGCACAAGCAGCAGACTTAATTGTGGAATTAGTGTACACAATTTTAGGGCACTTTTGAGTACTTACAACCGCTATTAACTCAACAATGTTCAACGTACTGCCACAGTAATGTAATATGGAAAGAGAATTGCAGGCTTATTTATTTCTAAGCTTTATTCACAGTCGGTTGATAATACGTTACTTTCAAACCTTTGCAGGGTTGAAAAATATAAAATTGTGGACTATTATTATATTCCAACACGCGTTCGAGTTTCCATAACTTTTAAAACTTTCCAACCTATTTGATTACTATAAAAATGAGAGAAAAAAGATCTTCTATAGAAAATATTCATGACTAAACAGAGCTAAACAGGTCATGTACATAAGAATCCTGCGAAGGATCAGCAACATTTTGAAGTAGCTGTTTTATTTATTATTAAAAAGGGAACGTTGTGAGAGGGTAAACACTGTTTGAACTCATTGCCTTTCATAAACAAAGTATATTTATCATAGGCCCGAAGCCCTTTATACATACATTGTTCGCTCAAAATATATTTAGCAAGCAATTCAATTTACATAAAACCGTATGGGCAATTCCCCAGTAATCGGATTCTAGATGGACCGAAGATAACCTTTTGCGAATGATGTAATATCGGGAGGAAAGGGTCGTTTTACCGAACTGTGAACTGGATATTTTCGGGGAGACCGATATCGATAGAGGGAATCGTAGAAAAGGGAAACAATCCGAGGAGCAAATAGTAGTACTATATTGCTGTAACTTTACTGATATCTACATCTCGATAGCTATACAAACGGTTTTCTTAAAACTGTAAAATTGAAAAGAAAAGCTTTATTGTGCGTTCGCTTTACGTACGTTTTGCGCTATGGGTAGGATTATGATACAGTAAAGTGGCAAAATGTAACACCGTTTAAATCTTTCCATGAGGTATATAGAGAAAACTTGGCGACGTCGCTATTATTTACTGCCTTTTTTTGTGACAGATCTCTGTCAAGTTATAGGAATTGTAAATCAAGTCAAGCTATTCTTACATAAAAAGTATGGAAATATAAAAGATTAGATAAGATAAAGTTAGGGGTGGTGGCTTATAAAGTTTTGGAGGATTCGCGCTTAATTAATATAAATCTGATACCTTGGTTGACACTTCGTAAATAAACAAACGCTTTCAAATCAAAATAAACTTATTTATAAGTGATTGAGTAGGGTTTTCTCTCTTTATTCGGTGGATTATAGCATTCTGATATTGAACCAAAGTAAAAAAATGTCTTTCTCAACTTATAACTAAAGCAAAACAATTATGAATGAATGAATGAATGAATGAATTTAATGTTTATCGATCCCAAGACTCAGGATTAGACAAACAAAATTAGGACTTGATGTTAATGTACCAGGATTCACGCCACACCAATATATCTCAATGTGTATTTTCAAAACATTTTTTACAGAAACTTTTTATGGTATCCAAAATTATAAACAGTTTGTTACCAATCTACATACTTTGAAATTTTGGTTAGTGGCCGACGTCTGGAGAGTCAAGCGGAGGAGGGGGGGGGGGGGGTGGGTACAATGTGACCAAGATAAGGATGTCTATCACGGGGATCTCAGAAATAGTAGAAGATACGATGTGCCCCGTTTCGGAGAAATCCTCAATTTAATTTTTTTTATATGGCCCCTAAAAAAAGTACATAGGTACTGTATTGAGTAGCAATTTTTATTAATAGTACAACGATATACGGCTCACAAAGAAACAAAAGTAGGGAACTGATGACTTCAACAGGATGGTGTACCCTCGCACAAAACCCTAGTCGTGCGCGAATACTTATCGGACAAATTTTCCATTTTACAAGAAATTTTTCCGATAGGGATTCCGACATGAGTAAGGCGTTGTGCCGGTGCACCACCCCGTTGAAACCAACAGAATTTCTGACATTGTTTATATAAAAAAATTAAGTTGATGATTTCTTCGAAACGAAACGTTGTATTGAAAATATCTCAACGGTGTTCTTTACAGCTCAAAAAATGGCAATCAAAAAGTGTTTTCTTATTTTTCGGTTTTGTTTGTAGGGGACGTTAATCGTTGCTTGAAACGTAGCCGCTTATTATTTTTAAGCGTACTATTGCAAGACAGTTCGCCAATTGTGAATTTCTGTAAACGAAAGGTAGTGAGTGCTTTAAGAGATTTCTATTACGCCGTTTCTTTAAACGCAACTTTCCCTGTATAAACCTAGGAAGGTATAAGGGATGCAACAATGAAATCCGATAATGAATTACTGATATATTGTTCTTGAAAGACAATAAAAACCAATTTAATACCAAACTCAAATGAGTTTAAATTAAACTTTCCATTCCCATTCAAAATAAATCCCCATACATCAAAACTTTAACTTTAAAGTTAAATATACGCCCAAATAACCCTAAAATTAATGATTCCCCTAATCCGATAATGATGACGACGAACATCGCATCGCATAGACATTGGAAATACAAGTAATAATATAAAAACGATAAAATCTTACCTTTAATGTAGTCAACGATGTCGCAGAAAAAGTGCCCTCTTCGAACTAGGGACCCGGGCCGTACCGAAAAAGAACCGAACCCGAACCGAAACCGCGTTATTCCTTCAGAAATGGTAACTGATGAAGAACCGGAACCGCTATTATTTTTTTCGGTTCTTTTCGGTTTTACCGTTCTTAACAGGTTATTGGAAGTTAAAGGCGCGCCGGCAAACACGTACTGAAAATTGATCAAATATTACTCAATGATTGCCATCGGTGGATTATAAATAATTGGATGTCGAAATTGAAGGCACCACGGGTGGGTAGCCACTACTGTAAATGTAAATGATAAAAGGAGGAGCGAGGTTTTAGAAAATGAAAATATAAAACAATACTCCTTACATAATTTTCTTACATAAGTTTTTGTGTATTTTTTCTGTTTTTTATTAATAAATTAAGTTTAAATATATATTTCCCTCTGCCTCCTTTATTCCCCTTGTCATTGTAAAAAACAAGAGAGGGATAATAAAATAAAAAAGATATAACTACACTGACGATCCGTCACGTTTTGGTATTCATGACTTTTGACTTCTTTTTCAAACCCATTAATTAAAGTAGTTAGAGCGCGTTCGGCTGAAGTCAAGTGATATACTCGGCCTACCTATTACTTACGGTAAACGTCCCCAAAAAAATGTTGTTATGAAGGAAACATAATTAGAAATACGGTATGAGTGGTATTTTGTACCTCAGCACAATGCAAACGTCTTACATGATTTTTAAAAAGGTATATACAGTAGTCAACTTCAACTTGACTAGTCTCCCTACTTTTCGACCCTGTTTCAAACCTTTGCACACTAATAGTCCGGGAGCCAGTTGGCAGTTTTGGCGACCAATTGGAAGAAAGCTGGAAATTTGTTCTGTCGACTATTTAGATGTGCTGATTAATAAAATAAACATCAGCTGGCGCATTTGTGGTGGGGGTAGCCGCAGCAGCCACCCACGCATGTATAATAAAAATAAACTTAAAATCATAGTAAGAAAGATGAATCTTTGTAGGATCGTTTATTAGCCTATGTATAAATGAAAAAAAATAGTCAGCTGACTGCGCCCCGGTGGATTATACGTCAGCTGATTGGATAAACATGTAAAAAAAACGTTAGATAAAATTAAAGTAAGAAAGCTGAATTTTGGTGAAATAATATTTTACTACATCAGTTTTGAGAAAAAAATACTCCGCTGCAATTTCCATGGTGGGAAAGTCATCAGCTGGTTCACGAAAGATGATATGCACCCGTATTTTGTGGCCGTCAGCTGATGATTTTTCCACCGCGGAAACTCCAGCGGACTATTTTTTTTATAAAACTGATACAGTAAACTATTGTTGTAACAAATTACAACTTTGTTAATTTGATTCTTGCTTTTTTAGAGCGAGTTTCGTGTTGCATTTATGAAAATTAGCTCGATTCAGCAATTATCGATTGAACACTTTTTATTATTTACTTTTTTTTATTTGTATGAATACTCAGAAATTCTGTGACATATAATAGCACAACAGTTGCTGCTGAGCGTCTCTACACGTTTTAGTGGGGAGGTTATATAGTTCATCGACCCTGGACCAAAGTAATGAAGAAGACGAAGATGTATAAATGTAAATTATCTGTTTATATTTTTTGTAAATTTATTTTAAAACGCATAAAAGACGCCCCTATAAAAAATCAACTCAATATAAATACATTAAATAATTAATTTCAAAACATTTACTCACCTTTATGTAAGTATCGATTGTTTACTTTGATTGTAGTAAGTTTATATTACTTGACAGAATCCTGCACTCATATATTAAAATAAAGTATTTAAAAAGTAAAAAAAAAGAAATTTCAATCGATATCAAGCTAATTTTCATAAATGCAGCATCCAACTCGCTCTAAAAAAGCAAGAATCAAATTAACAAAGTTATAATTTGTTACAACAATAGTTTACTATATCACTTTTATAAAAAAAATAGTCCGCTGGAGTTTCCCCGGTGGAAAAGTCATCAGCTGACGGCCACAAAATACGGGCGCATATCATCTTTCGTGAACCAGCTGATGACTTTCCCACCATGGAAATTGCAGCGGAGTATTTTTTTTCTCAAAATTGATGTAGTAAACTATTATTTCACCAAAATTCAGCTTTCTTACTTTAATTTTATCTAACTTTTTTTTACATGTTTATCCAATCAGCTGACGTATAATCCACCGCGGTGCAGTCAGCTGACTATTTTTTTTTATTATACATGCGTGGGTGGCTGCTACGGCTACCCCCACCGCTATCTAGCCAGCTGACGTTTATTTCATTAATCAGTGCATCTAAATAGACGCCAAAAAAAATTTCCAGCTTTCTTACTATAACGACCCTCAAATGTCAGCTGGCTCCCGGACTATAAATGTTGACGACACACCGCGACTAAATATTCACAGTGTAAGCGGTAAATCCTAAACGAATATATCCCCAGCCGCTATCTTGATCTCGATCCGATCAATGTGTCAACAAGACGTGTGCAGGCCTTTATAAATATCGCTGGTTTTGGTGTTCTTTCGGAAAGACACCATGCCTTTTGTGAAGAAAAGTGCTCAGCAGAAGAAGGAAAAGATTGTCCTAGCTCAGCTATATACTAGACCTAGTGGAAAAGTCATCAGATTTAAACGCGTGCTGCATAGCGTGCCGCCGCGTCAGAACAGACGCCGCTCCGGCGGTAAATATCTTCCTTATTTCATCATGAACATGTACTTTTCCGTGCATATTTAGATTCGTCACAAAATTTCGCTTCTAATGAGACCCATCTCATTTAGGTCTTGATACAAAAACCTTCTCTAGCTCAGAAAAACTGAGTCTGTCCATAAGAGCCCATGTTAAAATACCCTGTTTTTACTGTCAAATATCTCAGAAACGGCACACAGGAATACTTTTTTCTTTTGACCATTAGAAAGTGCGTCTCTCAGAGAATAAGTGACCAAATTTTCACCAACTTTTTGTTACTTTTACCTAGGCGCTCTAACTACTTTAACAAATTAGGTTGTTATAATGATTTTTTGAATGTCATATTTTTTAAAAGACTAGAACCGAAAAGGACCGTTATGGACCGAAAAAAATGCGCAAAACCGAATCGTTTTTTTAGAACCGAAACCGGACCGGAACCATATCAATATTTTCGCTTAAATATAAACAGAAGCGGAACCGATATCTCATTTGGTCCTCTTAAACCCTTAAAGTCACAAAAATGGATGCTTATTGACCTTTCAAACTCATTATACAAATGATAACTGGTTTAATTAATTTTGATCATAAATAATCTACTTTAGCGACATATGATGATGCAGATTTGTCTTCGTTGTCTGGACTTAAAAAAATGCACCATTCCAAAGGCTTTGAAAAGAGCACCAAATTCTGATGCGATTGATCGCTGTCGCCAGCCTTAGAAATAGATGTGGTTTTTTCACTTACTTGTCTAAATAAAAAATTAATTTCACGAGAAAATATTTCAACCCAAAGAACAATGACATAGAGCATCAAAACCTAGGGGAGGGGGTTATCGGTCGACAACCATCAAAAGTCGAGGATAGAATATAAAACAACAACAATAACCTTTGTTTTAATAATTTCCTTTTAAACAAACAAAAGCAAATGTCAGTTTTAAATTAGATTAATAAACACAGCAATACACACAATGCCCCTCAACTTCATGCAGTATGTAATTTCCATTTTTCATCTACCGCAAAACTGTTACGCAAAAGTAGATTAAACGATTCGAAATACGCAAATTACCAAAGTAATTATTGATTTGACCTACTGTGTCTGTTAAACCATTATTATATAGAAGCTGCTTCTGGTGGAAAGAAGATACAATGAATAACAACCTGGTATAGGTTTCATTAGTTCTATTGAGACTTTCGGTGTACCTATGGTGTTTTATACAAAAAGTATTAGAAATGTATCGTAGACTTAATAATTGGAAGTTGCATAATGTCCTATTAAAAAATGCCGACGTTATATTTCCTGCTTGAGACTCCATGCCTATAAAATTTTTAATAAAAAAAAACAAAATAAATTTGCAACTTTGATTGTGTAAGCAGTAAAAGATATTTTTACTTTCACAAAACAGTTTACCAAAAAAGTGGATAACATTGTAAAAGTTAATATTTGTAGTTACTTTTGTATTGCACTGAGCCCTTATAGATTTATAAATTGAATTGATATAAATTCAAATTGGATTACCAATAAATACTTTTACTGACTACGAGAGACCGATGCGGAAAAAGTTTGAATACACATAAATTTTCAATACAGAAATTCATTATTGATTCATTAATAAATACAAACCCGCATACAATTTCAAGTGCCCCTAATTTCTCATGGGTGAAATTTTGAACAAACCGAACGCTGTTCGTTTTATTCATCGCCCTTGCTCACATGTACCTACTCGTTTAAATTCCGCCTCGTACATGACCTTTTAATTGTTTCTTAGCCACACTAGCTCATAATAAGTCCGAAAGGTACATTCCATGAATAAGAAATATCGAATTATAATGAACGTAACTTTCACAATTAGAAGAATTCCCCTAAGAAATTAAAACCGATAGAAGCTCTGCGGATGCCGCTACCTACGAGTATAATTTGATTTGTCGCTGCGATGAACGTGTGAATTGGCGATAGTGACCACCTTTGGGAATAAACATGTAGGGTTCCAGGCTATCGCGATTTTAGCCTCTGAGGTTATGACAGTAAAAATTTGATAATGATGTAGCTCCAATGCAACTCGCTAGAAATTCACTTGCTTACGGTATATATATACTTCTAAAAAGCATTATGCTGGTCACTCTGTAATTGGGCTCAAGCCTGTTGAGGGCCCAGAGCAAGAGAGGGATAATGAATAAATAAATAGATATGCAAGCATTAGTGCTGGCAGTATGTTTATGCATGTAAACTAAATTAATAGCCTATAGCTTCATAATGAAGGCCGTTCACCATTCAATTTATTTGCACATTGAATATAAAATTTCAAAATAAGGGTCGATATACCATTTTCTCCAATTTGATTATTTGAACATCATATATATAGCCTGGAGCAGGCAAGTCGTTGGTCAAATTCTCAAGAGTACCTATGAAAACTACATTGTTTTTTATACAAATTATATTCGTGAATTAAACTGGAATCGCGTATAATTCCGTGCGTATTTAGAGAACGCTTATTAAATAATTTAAATTTGAATATTTCAATTGGTGAATTAATCGTTACATTTTTACTAGGATAGATTAAATTATCCGGCAAACAGAAATATTATTAGTTCAGTTCAGGAATTAGGTTTTGGTATTTTGTGGGTGCCTGTAGGAATTTGGTTCAATTGATTGGCAGAAGGGGTGCAATAAAATGATCACCATGGTGGGTCGAATTGAATCTGCTTGATTGCTTTCTTCGAGGATATTTTAAACAGTAGCTTTGAATATAAAATTAGGAAGAAGTCTAAGCCTGTACTTTCGCGTGGGTCTCTAAAAGTACCTTGAGCGATAGATGGAGCCACGAAATGAACGTGAAAAGTACCTTTGGATTTATATACGCGCTTTCCGAAGGCAGTCACTGCTCTTCCTTCTTACAGCGCGTTTTATATGTAGGACAAAGATAGCCTGAAGTCTCCCACTTTCACTCATTGATTTGTTACCGTACTCTTATGTTGATAGTAGGCGCGCGTACATAATTGAAAACGCTGCAAATACCAATTTAGACACAGAAAATTTCATAGAACAAAAATTGTAGACAATTAAATTTACTATAAAAAAGTCCGTGACGGCATATATCTATCTTTAATCGTTTAGCCTTACCAACCATTTAAAGTTGTACCTAGTGTCCTCGTTGGTTTCAATTCAATAATATCTTTGAACGCTTATCATATATTAATGGTTAAAGATACATATATGCTGTCGCGGACGTTTTTGTAGGAAATTAAATTCTCTACAATTTATGTTTTATGAGTTTTTCTGTACGAAGTTTCGTTTTCACGGCGTTTGAAAGTAAATGTGGGTACCTTTCGTTTTGTGACTGAATCTTAAATTCAAAGGTTGTGAGAAATTTTATGGTACGATTCAATGTTTTCTTACCACTATTTTATTTCTCTATTCGATAGAGTTTTGTGTGCTATTTAAGTTTTATAAGGAGTCTCCTGTGCCTAAACCCCCTAATTTTTAGGTTATTCAATATTTTTCACAAAACAATAATGAATTACATGTTTAATGTTTATAAACAGGATCGAGTAAGCCGTGATAATAGAAATAGAAACCAATAGAATTCCAGTAAGCAAGTGTCACAAGTAAATTATCTGCTCCAATTAATGTGCTCCCTATTTCGTAGTAAAATAAGATTAATTAAAAAGGCGAATTTCGAACTAGTCTTTTTAAAAAATCTTATTTTACTAGGAAATAATGAGTACACTTGCAGCAAACAATTAATTTATGGCACTTGTTTACTATTTGGCATTCTTTGGTTTTTTTATTATCACGGTTTACTCCTGTTTATAAACATGTAATTTATTAATGTGCAACTGCGTAGTGAAAAATATTGAATAACTTAAAAACTACGGGGTTCAGGCACAGGATATCCCTTCTAAGAATTGAAGAGCGCACAACAGACCATCGAATAGAGAAACAAAATAGTGGTAGTTCCATTTGAATAAAAATAGTTATAGCACTTTGAAATCTAGAAATTTTACAATTTTTTTGTGTTGCCTTTTATTCGAATTAAAATTATTGATTTCTTTTTCTTAACTTTAAAATCAAGGTCGCTACGATTTATCAAAGTGGGGTTGGTTTATAGAGAATTATTCGAAAAAAAATTAATAATTTGGCCTGCAGAGGTTAAAAAATGACATCGAATTCGCTAAAAATAAACATACTGTTCCATTTAAAAAAATCAGCTGTGTATTGACACCGTAAACATGAGACACTCTGTACATTCAAAAATAATTTCTGTATATGCATAACATTCTATAGTTGACATTTGCACAAAAGATTTTTTGCTATTTTTTACCAGGTATGAACTAGAAAAGACCGACGCAGTGTTATAGGACCCTGTATAATTTTTATAAAACGTAAAAAAAGAAAGAAAGAATGGGAAAATTTCGTCTTTTTTGCATTTGACTTCAATTATCTCGTTATCTATTGCTCTGAGAGAAAATGAAGAGAAATAAATTTGATTAGAATCGAATTTTCTATAAGATACAGTTGGTATGGAACATTCATTTTCAAAAGTTATTGCTTTTTTATGGAAAGATATAAAAAAAGTAATCCCGAAAATTAACAATCTGTTACTAATCAAAATTCATCCTATCTTTTATATTATCCGTAGCTTGATAACGGAACAATACGGCAACCGATCACCCGATCACCGTAGATATCATAGTCATTGATTAATTAAAAATACAAATTAAAAAATCCATGCTTTGTCTTTCAAGGTGGGTGACTCCCAGATTCTCCCCCAATTATTTCCGCTAGTGGAACCCTAAGCAAACCGTTTCCAACAATTGTCCCGATGATTCTTGCAAATCGACGGACTATCAAATTTTTTTTTGGAAAATCCGAAGACTTGCTAGTTAACAAATGGAATAATTTCCGAAATATAACAAGAAATCTCCATAATAGGCGAACAGAAACCTCTCGGAAAATGTACCTAATATTAAAAAAAAATACGTCGAAATCCGTCCGTCAATTTGCAGAAATCATCGAGACAACATTAGGAAAAGGTTGCTTTGGGGTTCCACCATCTGTACAAAAATTTAGAACGTTATGAGACTTATCCAATTTGTTTGTTTATTTAATCAATGACTATAATACCTACCTACGGTGATCGGGTTTGTCGTATTGTTTTGTTATCAAAAGAAGGGACCAAATATGAATGATGAATTTTACTCAGTGATAACAGATTGTTAATTTTCGGAAATGCGTTTTTTTTATATTTCTCCATAAAAACAATAACAATTAAGAATGAACGTTCCACACTAAATGTATGGTCTCCATAGACAATTCGATTCTAAACAAATTTACTTGAATACCTCACCGGAAAAAAAAATGGAAAAGTTCATAAAAAATATCACTTCTCTTCATTTTTTCACTCGGGGCGATAGTTAACGTCAGTCAAATGCGAAAAAAAACATTTTCCCATTTTTTTCTTCATTTTTTCTGTATAACAATATATTTCGGGAGTTTCCGGCCAGGGGATTATGATTTTCAGATTCAGCGGATTTTTTTACATAGAGTACATTTGGTTTTGTTGAGTGAAATGACATCCAGCCCAAACCATACTTTTGATGAATTATAGGGCTTTGCTTCACGCCCTTCTGATAGTGTATTATTAGTATGGGTAAAAATATCTGTGTAAAAAATATAGCAAACGAGCTCTTGGGTATGGCTATAGTATGTGCAAAACCAAATTGAACCTGGTGTTAGATTTGCCCTAAGACAGTTTGAAAGATCGTGTGACAATATCCAAGGACTGGAAAAAATTTTTCACAGCATTTTTTCTTTTTTTTTCTTTTGTTTTTTTTACCAACTTAACATATATTCTTTATATTCTTTATGTTTTCGAATAGTTTTTTTTATTAACAATACATGAACATTGTTATTGGGGTAACCTGTTATGTTCATAAATAAATAAGTTGGCACTGCGCATGCGCAAAACCAAATTTTGAAAATGGCGTTACATTTGCTTTTATTCCAAGTGCATATGTAGGTATCAAATGTAATTTAAATACATTTCTAAATTTAAAAAAGTTTGCAATTCGGTTCATATATGGCCGAGATACCAAAAGAGCACTATGCATTTTGAATCGATTAGGCTCAACTTTTGCCATTGCGTATTATATTGCTAAAGCTATGCCCATATTGAATTTCATGCAATTCACTTCATAACTCACGTAGATGTCAAAAGGGCCTTCCTTATTATACTCGCAAGGAGCTCGATAATATGTGAATTGCACTAATAATAAAAATAAGAACATCGTTTTTTTCATTTCCCATTTTCGCATATTTCCCTTGCGCTTTGAGCAGAATGGCAAAAAAATAACGACAGTTTCAATTTTTACAACGCTTCGATCATCCCAACCGGAACCCCCAAAAGCACTTGAAATTATAACAACATGTAGGTCAAGGGTTCGAGTCGTACCTACGCCAGATTCTTTTTTAACTAAAAAGTTTATTAAAAGTTCAAAATTAAGATGTGCGTACATTTTTTTACAAACGCTGAGAAAACAAAAAGAGATACAAAAAAAGTTATAAAAGATAAATTGTAGAGAATTTAATTTCCTACAAAAAAGTCCGCGATGGCATATATGTATCTTCAACCCTTAATATATGATAAGCAATCAAAGATACTATGAATGCCAACGCAATCAAGATGTGCAACTTTAAATGGTTGATATGGCTAAACGATTAAAGATAGATATATGCCGTCGCGGACTTTTTTATAGTAAATTTAATTGTCTACAATTTTTGTTCTATGAAATTTTTTGTATCCCAATTGGTATCGGCAGCGTTTTCATTTAAAGTGCGCGCGACTAGTATACGTACCAACAAAAGATTACAGTATTGAAATCTTCAGTGCAAACGCAATTCGGAGCATAATATTCGCTCTAAAACCGATTACCTATATTATTATAAAAGTGGGAGAGGTACACCTTACCTCTCCTGCGATTGTCACGGATCCACAAGTTCCCATTAGGCTAGACTTCTTCCTAATTTTATATTCAAA
>NW_022170511.1:20837133-20862368 GCF_008802855.1 Photinus pyralis | reverse complement strand
AATGGGCTACTTGCAAGGTTTCGTTATTAGCAAAAAATTTGCACAAGTGGCAAGTACTATATACGCCATATATGAGGCGAATACTAATTTTTGAAAAAGATCATTTGTTGTTAAACAAATAGTGAAAACAATTACTGGGAATCCCTTTAAATATGACGTCAGCTGCAAACGCCCTGCTATTGGTGCGACGTCACAACTGTGGTCGCCATATTTGTTTACATTCTTGTGTTCGTAGATCCAGGTTTGTAGAGGTCCGCCCGGCCAGGTTTGTTGTGTCTTGTGCGCAAAAAAACGATAAAGGGAGGGTGGGTGTGTGTGTGTGGGTGGGTGGAGACATGATAAAGTTAAAAAAAATTAGTACGAATAGTGTATTTTTAGGTCGACTAAAAATTTTCCACATTTAATCTCTTAAGGCAGCCCTTCGCTTCGAGCTTTGCCTGTACGAACATTGCCCTTGCCCAACATGAATTCATGCAAAGCTCGAACGTGAAGGGACCAGACGAGCAGCACTTTGTTGCAAGTTGGCTCGTGTTGATGTTTTCGAATCTGTCGGAAAACTTGGCGCGGCACGAAGCTGTGCGCGCTTAAAGTTGCAATGTGTAGTTTGATTACGAGCATGAATACAAGGTTCGAAATAAGACAATATATTCATTATATTGGATGGAATGAGACAGTAAAACTTTCAATGCCACTTTCAGAAAAATGTATTGTAGGCACTTTAACGAATTTAATTTCAACAATTATAAGTATATATTTAATGTCAGCATATGCATCCGGAAGTAAATTTGGTAATCTTCAGAGTGATTTACATTGATTTCTATTAATAGATAAATATGATTATGGCAGCACCTCGTTTTTTTATACCTACCACTCCTTTACTCTACTCGATATCTTTTTTCTTCTTATTTTACTTTTTTCATTATGATCTAAAAGAACTACCTATTGCTGCTGCTTGTTTCTTACTTATTACCCTCATTAATCTGCGATTTTTAACGTAACTACACTTCGTGTACTTCGAACAAGGACTGCACGAGAAGGGTAAAAATTGTACTCGTGCAATGCTCGCGAGCATTGCTGTCATGCAAAACTCGAAGCGAAGTGCGTACGTGAAGGGCTGCCTTAAGACGTGCCGTGAGAGAGACATCGATATATTTCACGGCTCTTTGAATGAATTAATTAGTAATATTAGATCCTCGATTAGATCTGAATTTCTATGTAGTTCTAGATTAAGTACAGCATCCCACCGCCATGTAATTGGAATGCTTGCATTATGTATGGTATTTGGCCAAACAAATAGTGTCTTTCAACGATGGTAACTGTGTAACAGCTTTTCTTTAAAACTGTTTTCAATTTCTGATAAATCGTCCTCTCATGTACAAGCTGGACTCTCATATTTCGAAGTCTGTGATGAGTGTGACTGCGATTCGGAAGATGACAATTTTAGGGGTAGACTATTCTTCACACGGCTAGTTTTGCCTGGTGTCAGAGTAGCAGTAGGAGGACCTCGAGGAGGACTTTCTACTGGATCAGTGGATCAAATTTGATTGGGGAACAGCTCTTCATATTGTAGGCGTCTTGATGTTGCACTGAACATATTTGCTTCGATAATGTGGCTTTATGTTAACTTTAACACCAATTTCTTTTAACATTGGCACCATGCACCAGTGATACACCATTTTCACATCTAAACAACTTAAATTTCGCAGGAAAAAACTTGGTACACAGGAGAAAACGTAAGCAACAACAAACGCATACGCTACGTCGTCGCATTGAAGTATACATGGAAGTATATCGCCACTGAACTTTTACACAGTTGTGACGTCACAACCATGCCCCGGCAAAATCTAGCGTTTAAAATGATTTCCAAGCGCGCGAAAAACTTATCTTTAAATAATTTAAAAGTTTGTGTGTTTAGGATTGTGAAATTTTGCATACCGGTATTTCTTTATGTTCCGCATTGATTTATCACATAAATAAAAAATGTGAAAGTGGCCCATTCCGTGCGTATTTAGAGAACGCTTATTAAATAATTTAAATTTGAATATTTCAATTGGTGAATTAATCGTTACATTTTTACTAGGATAGATTAAATTATCCGGCAAACAGAAATATTATTAGTTCAGTTCAGGAATTAGGTTTTGGTATTTTGTGGGTGCCTGTAGGAATTTGGTTCAATTGATTGGCAGAAGGGGTGCAATAAAATGATCACCATGGTGGGTCGAATTGAATCTGCTTGATTGCTTTCTTCGAGGATATTTTAAACAGTAGTGAATAAGACTCCTTTTGATAATATGCAAGAGCTAGGACACAGAATATCCCATGAATGCAGATAATTACAAGAGACACTTGATAATGTTACTTTTCTTATTAATTAAGTTGGGTTAAGATTCTACTCTCGATTTTCAGATCATGGGACCACCATTACCCTGAATTGCTCAATAATATTGATGCCATTGTGCCAATGACCGACGGAAAAGAGAATTATTTCCTTTTCACAGCGCGAATGGGGCAAATTCATTGCACTATTTAATATCTTATGTTTAGAGTGCAATATTGGTAGGCTTTAACCCTCATACTAACAAACTATTATGTAAATTCCTTCCGACTACACGACCTGCATCTACCTTCAGCTAAAATTAATTGCAATAATTAAAGTAGCGTATTTCCACCGCTAAAGTAAATGATTGTTTTTGACACTCCGCTTTGCGGTTATTAAACCAATTGAAATATAGATCGAAAATTAATTCACTGTCACTGGCATTCGTAATGGCGAACGTACCTTGCTGTTATTAAGAGAAAATAATTTGTAAATTTCATCCAAAAGTTCCATATGGAAAATTAGATTTTTGTTTTAATTAATTTTTACATACTCCAACCCAACGAATATAAATTAAGTCTATTCATTATTTTGCTTGTTATGAATTTATTATGAGTAGGATAATATACAACGCGCGTGTAACATTTTCCGTGTAAATGTGCTTTTTAGACAGTTTTGTGTTACTTTCGCGGGATTAATAACGCTTCCTGCTTGAAAGTTTGAAGTGATAAAAGCGTTTTAAAGAATTTATAATTTGTATTTGTGCACATAAACTCGATCGTCACTCCACAAGGATGCCGTAATGGCGCTGGACCTAGAATTTTGTAATTGCAGGATGTGGGGAGGAAGTTTCAAAATTTAAACACAAGTTCTTGTTATCCCAATTACGACAGCAGAAATCTTTTGAAATTGTTATTTCAAACTGTAGGGTCTAAAATCCACAACGAATCTCGAACTTCACATCTGTGCTGATATTCTAAACATAGACAAAGTTTTCAGCAAATTAGTTTGCGTAGTTGTAATTGTTGGATAGTCCATTATGTTGATGCGATTTTCAATTTTACGAAATGAATACTGGCAGATATTTAAGCCGTTTTCATTTCCTGCTTTGCAGAATATTTGATTTCGTTTTAATCCAAAACAGCATGAGTCGTAAGTGCACAATGTGGGTAGTAAAGGTACGTTTTATGTGATCTAGCAGTGCATCAGTTAACTGCTTTACGTTCAACTTGGGAAGATGATCCTATAACGACGTACCATCCCGTTGGCAACCAAACCGTGAATCTTTTCCTGAGCCGGAAACACATTTAACATGCTTTACAAAAATACGACATCCCGGAGTATACTTATATCCAGGATAACGTTGCGTAGATTCGCTGTAAAATACGAAGTGTTATCCAATACGGGAAACTGTAGATAAACAAGATAATAACGTAGCGTTTTCTAATAAAGTAACGATTAAAATGGCATTGGAACACGTTTAATAAATAATTCCAATTAAGCTCGTGCGAGTAGGTCTCGTAATTTAATTAACTAATTTGTCCAATAATTTTCCATTGAAATATTACAAATCAATTACCAGATAATTGGTTGCCGATATTTGTGTTTATACGAATTCGTTTAGGAATTTGAGGTAATCCAATGTAAATAAAGAAAAAGTGAGAAAGGAAACCTACAACTCACGCGGAAGCGCAGTTGGCCATAAGTTTAGAAAGGCAAATTCTGAAATGGTTTGGTTATCCAATTTGAATGTAGATTCCCCTAATATCACAAACAGTTGGCATGATACATCATTCCAGAGTTCTAAAAACTTCCCCAATGCTAATCTAACGCTATTAGAATTTTAAATCCTTTTGATAAGCTGCTTTAGATCAACGTAACACGTAAAAAGGTGACAACGTTGTTTTTCGTTTTTACGTGTTCGTCCATTTTCCCGATTTCCAGTCTTGTGTATCCTTCATTAATTACCTTATCAGAAAATCTCGTGCGTTCCTATAGATGAATGGAAACAAAGGGGGCCGCGTTTACCTTTAATTCTTGTGGTAGAAGTGTAACCATTTATTTTCTCCATTACAAAGCATTATTATTGTTCACGGTATATTTACTTATTAAAAGATCCTCGTAACTTTCGAATAGCTGGCTCCATCTATTGATGAAGTTTAACGCAATTTTACAGCATAGTGGTTGTAGATTGTCCATTTTCATTTTCCTCTTTCTGTCGAGAACCGTATCCAGTTACACTTCGTTTTACTAAAACAGTGGAAAGCGTTAGTTAAAACGCATGGAATTTTAATTGCGATCATCAATACTTATTAATATCCGGCGATTGGATTCATTAATTTGGAGATTCGGCAGTAATTAGGCCGGATTCCCCTATAAACTCCAATAGTGAGAATGTTGATTGCGTTTTTTCTCTCGTATCGTAAGTGCCGCCACTTGCACTTCCCGTAATTGAAGTGTACTTTTCTTTTGATTAGGCTGATATTTGTGTACTACAATTTTCACGTCGACAATAAAATTGCTGCTTCGTCTACGATAAGCCATCTTATTTAGGTTTTATATCAACGAAGAGGGTTACTTTTGATTTCTTTTAGGGTTTTAGTTTTAATTGTAAGTACCAGTTTAAATTCCGGCTACGTTACATTACATGGAAAACTGTTTTGCTGTGAAATGGGTTTGGGTTAACAGGTCATGAACGAGACTTGATATATGGGATCGATCCTCAATAAAGAGACAACTTCCGTAACAACTTTTTAGCGTATTAATTCATAACTATTTCGCCCCTTCTGGGTTATATGCTATTACATTCAAGCAATTTGTTAACATTAGTACCTACATAGATCTTTGCCATCTTGGCATATTACGAGTAGAGCGAGGCCTTTCAGGCACTAGTCAGCTAATTATATGCCGAGCCCTGGGAGGTTTTCTTTGGCGTCGACAGCTAACTTCAATTAAGATAAGAGTTACTATTACGGAGACAATTATTAGCTTGACATTGATCTTTAAGAATAAACCAATATTTCTGGTCGTGCCTAAATTGATTGTTGCTGTTATTACTAGCCTGGTATTTTCTTATTTTTCATACAGCGAGAGTTAAGTTAGAAGTTGAGTGGCGCTCAACCATTGGTAAGTGCAACCAAGGACGAAGATCAAATGCACAGAACGAACTGCCGCTGTGACAGATCTAAAGCTTGTATTTTCTTATTTAATCCTGAGCTAGTTGGCCGTTTATGCGGCGGGTTTGAGGAAACGCAGCGCCAACTCATCGCCACATTTTACTGCTGCTTTCCCAGTAATCATTTTCCTTCAACCATTTTTCAAATAAGATGCTAAAAGTTTATTATTATCCTCAGTAATGGTTTAATAAATTATGTTTATTATAGTTACAGAGGAGATGGACACATACAGGTCCATACGTCACCATATGATTACTAGGCAAAGAGATACGACGAGATAACAACTAACGTCCATACACCATTTTTTAGGAAATAAATCACGATTGCAAATTAGACTTTACGCCAATTCGTCCCTTTAAAGTTGCTTTTTAATATGCAACAAATAGAAAAAGATTCCCCTCCAATAAATTAATTAGTTTTAAAAGCATCGCTGAAACTTTATAATTAACAATGTTGTAACTGAAAAGTGTTTACTGTAAATTGAAAAGAAAATGAAATTCCAGATGAACATTTTGAACTAAGAATTGTTAATTATCTCTTCTTAGGCTGGCATTTTAATTACGGCACGGAGACATGTTTTACACTTTCCCTTTAAATTATTTGTTTTAAATATGCTCATTTAATTTAAAGTTTTAGCTTAAATAAATTGTCAGAGATTTGTTCGATTTCCAACCCCAAAGTATTCAAGCTTACGCCATTATTTTCGGTTTCGTCATTATCAATTTGCGACATTTAAAAATGCGAAGCGTACGCTTCGCCTTTTTTAAAAGTTTAATTATGTTCTCTTTCGGAATTACGCCTATTGTGTGTACATCCTTTCTGCGATGTAAAGTACTTACTATACCGTTTCTCGGGCTTTGGAAGAACTTGAAGAAGGATAATTGACACGCGAAGAGAATTTAAGGACGACTACAGTTCTTGGAGATTCTATAGCGGGGGATAAAGGAAATTGTAAACCGTGTAGGTGGGTGATATCAAGTAAATGGTTGCGTTTTCATAAAAGAACCGCTTTCGAGAAAAGACGTGAACTGAGAGATAAAAAAATTATTTTTTAATGTGGGCGAGAAAAATATTCTGTAACTACCTTTTGATATTGCTAAAAAATGAATTCCACGCTAAATATTTCAACTTTTCAATAATTTGTCGACGTCTTAGAACTGAACCTAAAGGGAATTATCTTCTGTTTAATCTCGTGCTTTCTTATAAGTTTCGATAATGCCTTTGGCTACGCCAGGGATTTTTTTAAAGTAGTACATCTCACATCTGATTTCCATTCCCCGTCATTTTGTAATCAAATTTAGATTAAGTGAAAGTTGAAAGTGTGCTCTATGCGATAGTGAAGTTAAATGATAGTATAATTAGATTAGATATATCCATTTCAAAATCGGCCAGTTTGAGCTCTTATAGAGACACGTTCCAGCCTGGAACGCACATAAAATATTATATTTCTGTCATCTCGCGACGAAACTGCCTTCTAAAGATTCCTTGTTTCATTAGGAATCCAGTGATATAAGGGAAATACTTGCTATTGGATTAACTACTAAGTGTAGCACTAGGTGTAGCACTTTTATGTTGCTGCGTAACATGATTAGAGTAGCTATGTAGCTGAATGTAAGACAGAGGTGTTCCTTGTGTTTCTTGTGATACAATGGGCCAGGCCGAGAGCAGCAATGGGGACCAGGTGCTCAGAGACCTAAACGACCCTGACGGTTTAGGATGAATGATATTAACGGTATGATTGCTTGATATGTGAATGGATTTATTAATGTTAAGTAAACTATGGCACCGATGCATATAAAAAAATGTCACCTCTTTGTAAGCACAAAGAAAAGAGTGGTGACTGGTGTCTTACAGTTGTTACATTTTTAATTTGTTTCCTTAATCAATACATCCTAATTAAGTTCATAATTAATTCTTCAGGAATACCATTTTATACAACAATTTCCTGCGTCAATTTTATGTCCGGAGTAGACTTTTTACGATAAAACCCCCTCAGCAATCTCTACATCCCTTAGCGCAGTGATAACAGTCGCTAAAATTTTAAAATGCAATGTTGGTGAAATGATACATCGTTGGAAAAGTAATTTGGGTTTGCTTTTTGCAATTACCAGTGCAGTGCTTAACGATTTACAGTAAAAGCATTCGTGATAATTGTAATGTTTCACTTCTACAAACATATAACAAAAATAACGTAGTTTAATAAGATTTAAAAAGAATGAATAATACGATTATATGAAAAATGTAAAAGAGCTTTTTGATAGAACAGTGCTTTCAGTTAATGTTTCAACTGTTTGCATAACCTCAACCGATTTGTACGACTCTTTCAGGCATGAAACCCTTCGGGAGGAAACAAAACTCAAAAACACTTTGTTAGTAAAATTTGTATAATACTTCTTTATTTTAACTGTTACGTTACGTATTTGCGTTTACCTTGTGTATTCATTTCAACATAACAAGATTAAACGTTTATATCAACATTTGTTGATGGTATTTATCAAAATGAATAGTTCATTATGTGTTTGAACAAGATATGCTAGAAACAAATGTAACAGGTCATGCAGCACTTACCAACAAGTATTTGGATAATCCAACCTGGAACAAAAACAAAACATTAATTACAAGGATATATTTTTAGTAAGTATTGAGAAATAATCATATAAATCTGCGTGCGATAAAAACAAACTAAGTCTTTAATGTAGCGATGGATCTATTTCTTCTTCTGATGTTTACACAAATAATTGTTATGCAGTCGTTGTCGATGCGAGTGAAAGTAAAACACGTAGGAAATAATGTAATAAATTGAATCCGAATACGCACTGTCCCCAAAGAGCGACTAGTAAACGTAATAGACAATAGTTAATTGTACAATAGTAAAATTAGTCGTAACTGGTAAATAATAAACAAGAGTTGCCTTCTCTTCTACTTACGAGAGTAGCTCTAGGGCCGTCTTGGGACATTTGGATATGGTTAGAGTAGAGATCACCATTTTGGATAGGGCATGATCTGTCTCATTGTAATAATATAAAGGTATAATATTTGCATACAGAATAGGGTTTCGAGACCTATCACACAACAGTATTCAAATAACATAAAAATTCAGGAGTTACGAAAATCATATTTGGCATTTATGTACAATAAGGTAGTAGAAAACTACCATTGTAAAGAAATTCCACAAATATATTACGCCCCCACAATAAAACAAAAAGCAACCCATCACACAAGCCGATAACCAAAATCGTAGGTACTTGAATATCGAAGTTACCTTCCTGCGAATTGTGAATTCTCACTGCGTACACAAAATCTACAATATACTCCACATTGTATATACATTCTCTATACTAATCTTCAACCTCCCGCTAACCAATCAAATCTAATTCTGAATTCAAAACAGAATATTAGTTAAGCTAGAGGAAAATTGGACAAAATCAACTTGCAATTTTACAAATGTAATTTAAGCTACATTCTTTACAAAATTTCTATGTACATAAAAAAGCATTACGTGTCAAATTAATTTGACCAATGAATAAATGTAGGTACATACTCTTCGAATCGTTTGCAATTAAAACGCAACAATCACAATTGCAATTTCTGTAATGTTTAACCATAATTTTATTATTAATACAACGTAACGACTATTCTTTTTGACGGTTTACCTGCCAAGAAAAAATTCCGTTGAAATGAATGACAGTTTTCACAAAAACAGTTATTTAATTGACTTTTAAAGAAAATAAATAGTATTTTCATTGGACAACAATAAGTGAGTGAAAGGTTCAACGAAATAAAATCTCCTTGCAACTGTAAACTTGCACGATTCTTAATTACTGTAAACTACAAACCCCCAGTGAGAAAATTAATCTGTAATTTAGCTGCAACTAAATATAATATTGTCGACTTAAAAATATCCGTGGAGCCCTCTTCAAAGTTTTGCAAAAAACAGCCAACGAATAAAGTAACGTTGCAAACCTGAATGATAAATTGATGACAAAGTTGGAGGGTGCTGTCGCAATAAATCTTACAAATCACAATCAAGTCAGTTCCCCTTCGTGTCTGCTGTAGAACAACGCCCCCTCGACAATTTGTATAATTTAGGACTTACACACGTAGTCTCGTCTTTCAAAATTAAAAAGAGAGATGATTTTATCTCCAATGGACTTCAGATTCGCCTATAAATAAGTAAGAGGGACGCGAATACTAGAAAAAAGCCTCAAATTACGCCAAGAATGAAAGAGAAGACCAAACGTGCACAATGGCGCAATGTACAGTGACAGTTTGATCATTTATCACTCGGGAATTGTTGAATTTACGAGTGCTTTGTAAGGATAGACAAAGGAGAGGTCCCAATAAAGTACAACCTTTACAAACTAAATACGTTCCGACGGCATATTATCTTAATTGGATTGAATGTCCGCAGCTTAGATATAGCGTGTCGCCTTCCTCATCTTCTCACATGAGTTCTCCTGCATTCGTTATCTATGTAGGATGATTTTTCCAATAAAGAATTGGATGGAAGTGGCGATACTACCACGTGAATTTATTTCATGTTGATAAGGTATATCAATGCTCTGATTTATTCGCATATTCGGCCTTAATTTGAATCACTAAAATACATACCGGCAGGGGAGTCATTGGTACTGTCTGTCATTTAAATTTATTAAATGAACAGCTCTGGAAATGGAGTTCAACTGAAAACTCTTAAGTGAGGTTAGGGTTTATGTATTTCCCATTGAACTGGATACTCGTAACTTGAATGGCATCGCCCGTTAACAACTGTAGCAAGGGCGCCGTGATGAGAGGCATAGGCAAAGGTATAGATCCTCGTGTTTCACTCATGTGGGGTTTATGCGTTTTAAGTGATGATTATACACACAACGTGCCAGACAAGGATGATGATATTTACCGTAGCCTACGTTAGGCGACACTCGATTTTGGTCAGCGATGCCCTTCCAGTTCCACAGTGTACAGTTCAATGGTATTTCCGTACACGGTGAGGATGGTTTCACATCCACAACACTGAAGGATGCAAGTAATATGAGAATTATGGTCACTTTAAATTCGAATAATAGCTTTTGCATTTTCCGTACGGGTTCCTCTGAACCGATTTTTATGAACGCTTCGATGCGAATCGCGATCCTAACTACCCGAAACTTTGACGTGAGGCCTACAACGGCTCAAAACGCATTCATATCCTTCGAACTCACTAATTCCTCCCGCCTTGCAATATTGTCGTTATTCTAACGTTATTTTCTTACCGATTGATATTCGCGATTTACATTCCATTTAAGTAACCATTTGATTTTTGCTCTTATTTAAATTCTTACGCCATCTAGGTATTTCCTTTGTAATCCGCTGTAAGTTAGTTTCTATAATTCTGTGTTTTTGCAAGAATACAACTGTGTTGTTATCGCAATATACAGATCGCCAGCTGGTGACTTAAATTCATTTCTAAACATTTTTAGTATGGTCCTCGATAAGTTGAGCAGTAACAATTTTGACGTTATCATAACAGGTGATTTTAATATCAAATTTAATTCAAAAGATGCCAAATATTTAATCTTTTATAACCTGCTAGTGTCGTTTAACCTTATATCTTTAATAACAATACCAACAAGACTTGAAAACTGTTTAGACAATTTCCTAATTTACAAAAACGCATTTAGTGACCATGAAGTCGTTATTGAACATCCTTTTCTTTCGGATCACAAAGCCATAATACTCTCAGTGAAACTTCAATTGAAACATAGCCGCTCCACACGCAACGCTGTCTATGTGCAACCTATTACGCAAAAAGGGCTGTATGATTTTTATCATAAGATTGAGGCAATTGACTTTGCGTTCGTCAAAAATAAAGCATCAGATATCAATGCCAGATTCGAACAATTCACTTCCTTAATATCAAATTATGCGCAGGAAAGCTTCCCAAGAAAACGCTTAGTGACCCGGAATGATGACATAAAATGGTTCAATAATACACTTCAATTACTTCGTAATAATTTAAACTTTCTCGTCGATGTCTGCAACAACCGCCCAACAGTACAAAATTTGGATCTCTTGAAGCACTACCACAAGGTATATAAAACTGAAATACGAAAAGCCAAGTTGGAGGCTCACAATAAATTCATTCAACGGCACAGTAACAATGCTAAAGCAATATGGAAAGTTATAAACAATAATAGGGACACTAAATCTAGCCAGCTACAACACATACATCATAGTCCAAATGAAATCAACAACTACTTTACCAATATTGCCCAGACAACAGTTGAACTACCAAAAACACAGCGACAGTCAACTATGGCACCTGCTGCATTTAAATATAAAACTACGAGTGTCAATAAACTAAAAATGAATGAGGTTACTTTCAACGATGTTCGAAGTATCATTAAAGGGTTAAAGAATACTACGTCTAAAGACATTTACGGTATTAATTCCGTGTTAGTGAAATCCATCAAAAATATCATTATTATACCTTTAACTCTGCTGGTAAACGAATGTTTGCTACTTGGAGTATTTCCTGACCATTTGAAAATATCCAAAGTTACTCCATTATATAAAAATCAAGGCGATCATCAGGATTTAACTAATTATAGACCAATTTCTATTGTTCCGATCTTTGGAAAAATTCTGGAATTGGTTCTGCAACGTCAAATAAACGCCCACATCGAAAATGAAAAAATACTTACCAATTCCCAGTATGGTTTTAGAAGAAATCGGTCCACTACAAAAGCCATCTTGAAGCTCCAGGAATTCGTATGCGACGCGTTTGAAGATCATGAACTTGTAGCGGCACAATTTTGCGACCTAACAAAGGCGTTTGACTGTGTAGCCCATGATATACTCATCGAGAAATGTCAAATGTATGGCTTCGATAGTACTGGTGTGGCCATTGTACAGTCATACTTATATAATCGTAAGCAAGTGGTAGTCATTAATGATGTACGTTCTGACTCACTTAAAGTTACACGGGGAGTCCCACAAGGTTCCGTATTAGGGCCGACGTTATTTCTACTCTACATAAACGATTTGGTTTGTAAACTGACTGTCTCTAACACAATCTTGTATGCGGACGACACAACTCTGATATCCAAGGAAATTCATCATGAACGTCTGGTCCAAGTAATGGCTTCAACTTTAAAAGACATGGAAGATTGGCTCAATCTAAATAAAATAAAGCTAAATAATTCAAAAACCAAGACCCTCCATTTTCATGTTCGTAACAAAACATGTTTGTCGGATAAATCAGCAACCAATGCTCCGGTCAAATTCCTCGGAGTGTACATAGATGAAAATTTAAACTGGGATAAACAAATGCAATATGTGTCACATAAAATATCGAAGAACATTTATTTAATAAGAAACTTAAAACAATACGTCTCTAACAAAGTGGTCTGGACCTGCTACCATAGTCTGATTGCAACGCACATGTCATATGCGATTACAGCTTGGGGTTTTTCTAGTAATGCCAAATTACTCTTCAAACTTCAACGAAGGATTATTAGAATTATCACTGGCCTCGGGTATACAGAAAACGTACGGCAGAAGTTTATTGAACATAACTTATTGACACTTCCGTGTATTTACATCTACCATGCACTAACACAAGTTAAAACCGACATCGATGCCTATATAACTCAAGAAGAGACACATAACCACAATACCCGTAATAAATATTTATTAAATTTAAAACGTTTACGTCTAAACAAGAGTCGAAACACCATGAACTACTACGGACCTAAAATGTATAATCACCTCCCTCTGTGTCTCAGAATTGCACCTTTGAATGAATTCAAGAAAAAACTCAAACCAGTATTGATTAGCAAAGCGTTTTACTCAATTGAAGAATTCATGTCTTTCAATCATTTTAATATGTAATTGTAAGTGTGTTTTTAAATGTTTTTGTTTTGACAAGTGTAAAATACTACCTGTATTACAAACACGAAATACATATTATTATTATTATTATTATTATTATAATAGATTTCTCATTACATTGGTTCCTTATTTTCGCCGTTATAGACTTTCTATTACAATAGTTCTTTGTTTTGCCGTCCGAGGTCGTGCAGAGGTCTTTTTTTAATTCCTTTGGGCGCACGTACTTCTTTATACAAAACGACATTCAACCATTAAGCTTGTAAGAACGTGCACGCCGTAGTTGTTATTCGACATTTTTGTCCGCCTTTTTGGATTTATTGTGGCTGTTTAGTGAATTTTTTTCTTGTTATTTTGCTTTTACATTTCGCTGACGCTATTTGTGGATATATTTTACAAGTTCTAAGGCCGTTTTCGGTATGTACCAAAAATTACGCATTGTCTTTTGATTTTGAATAATTATTTTTAGGCTTGTTACTTCTGGTTCAGCCTCTTCTTCATCACTACTACCTGATTGTTAATTTTTTATTTCGATATTACTGAGTGGAAACCACAGAATTGTGGATTTTCTGACTATTGCACAAGGAAAATTCATTGGGGAAGTTCCGCCGGCATTCAAGAACGCCTTGCGATGGATGTTTCTACATTACCGGTATGAATAATTATACCACCATTGCCTGTGAGCTACATACATGGGAATTTGTTTACCTACACTTCCATATAGTTCCTAACGGCAAGTATTAACGAATCCCCTTTGATATTAACGATCTTGTAAATTCCTCCGGTATACAGGCGTGTTACACGACCGTCGAAAAAAAAAATCGGGTTCTAGAGGGCATCAAAACAAGCACTTTTTCCAAATAAACCGAGGGTCCAACGTGTTTCGTTTGGGAGCCACCCCCCAAAGAGTGTTGAAATCTGCATTTCTTCTTTAATTTTTTTCTGAGCAACCATAAGAGTTACAAAGTCGGGTGGCATGTCTTTGAATAGGTTTTTGGGTATGCTCTTTCCGATTTTGCAATTTTTTTTTCAAAATTCCTACCCCTAAAGGGCGCACCCCTAAACTAGGGTGCAAAAAAAAATTCTGATTTCGACGAAATTTGGTATCTGGGGTTTTTTTAACATGAAAAATCTGAAATTAGTTTTTGAAAATTCGAAAAAAAAAGTTCCACTGCAATTCTTGGCGGGACAACGAAAATAGAGATAATTCCACGAAATTTGTTGTGTACATACTAAACGAGTTAAGGAACGAAACTGTCGAACAGTTTTTTAAAATAACTTTTCAAACAAAAGCTATACTCATTTGAATGTTGGTCCTTCGGGTCGCGAAGTGTCCCAAGCCTACTAGTAAGCCATAATTTCGCATGTGTTGGTTGACAATGTCGCAAAAACAAAAGATTAACGGTTTGAATCGATATTTTGTTATTTGGAATTAATTCGGTCATTAAATGATTAAAAAATTCCATGTATCGATTAAAACACCTACCAAGGTATTTTAAAGCGCTGATCGATTGTAAATAAAAAAAGTTCTTTTCAGAACTGCCAAATGTTTTCTAGAAAAAATGAACCGTGACCTTTAAGATTATCTTCAACTGAATAAAACTTTCCCCCACCTTATTTAGATAATAAATAATCGATCAGCGCTTTAAGATACCTTGGTAAGTGTTTTAATCGATACATCGAATTTTTTAATCATTTAATGACCGAATTAATTCCAAATAACAAAATATCGACTCAAACCATTAATCTTTTGTTTTTGCGACATTGTCAACCAACACATGCGAAATTATGGCTTACTAGTAGGCTTGGGACACTTCGCGACCCGAAGGACCAACATTCAAATGAGTATAACTTTTGTTTGAAAAGTTATTTTAAAAAACTGTTCGACAGTTTTGTTCCTTAACTCGTTTAGTATGTACACAACAAATTTCGTGGAATTATCTCTATTTTCGTTGTCCCGCCAAGAATTGCAGTGGAACTTTTTTTTTTCGAATTTTCAAAAACTAATTTCAGATTCGTGATTTTCATGTTAAAAAACCCCCAGATACCAAATTTAGTCGAAATCAGAATTTTTTTTTGCACCCTAGTTTAGGGGTGCGCCCTTTAGGGGTAGGAATTTTGAAAAAAAAATTGCAAAATCGGAAAGAGCATACCCAAAAACCTATTCAAAGACATGCCACCCGACTTTGTAACTCTTATGGTTGCTGAGAAAAAAATTAAAGAAGAAATGCAGATTTCAACACTCTTTGGGGGGTGGCTCCCAAACGAAACACGTTGGACCCTCGGTTTATTTGGAAAAAGTGCTTGTTTTGATGCCCTCTACAACCCGATTTTTTTTTTTCGAACGGTCGTGTACACCCTGTATAAAACTTTGGAGGGAGTTGTAATGCCCAAACCCCCCTCTCATGAGTGCGTCCCTGATTTTTTTAAACATCTGATGTAATTATTTTCATTGTTTTGTTGCCTCGAATAGATTTTGTTTTGTTTTTTTTAATTCATCACAGCCTACTTAATTAAAATATAAAACCGTTGATATAACTGGTATCTTATTTTCAATCTTATGTTATGATGGCTCGTTGAAAAGAGAATTAAAAAGTCTATCAAGTAATCTAAAAATCCCATATGGCGCCTATTTAACTTTAGGAAGTTGGTAAATGTTCCTCAAAAGTAGCCATCTTGAATTTTTTTTGACATCAATTCTAAATTAAACGTATCAAAGACAGTAACTTTTATATAAAACTTTTTTTATATCTCTTATACTTTCGATGATATAAGACATTCAAGGAAATGACCAATTTTAGTTTTTTTGAATTTACGTCGAACCTATGCGACATTTTGAATTTCCAAAAAGAAATTTTAAATAAGCATCTAAAACTGCAAAACATGGCCCATTTAACCAATTCTCTATCCTTCATAATAACAAAGTTATCCATGCAATCCCACCCGATCTGGGACACTGTATTTACGAAAGCTGCGAGGTCGTCACTTACACCATAAAAGTCCCGGTAACCTTGACAGCTTTTGCAGTTGCAGCAAAAATTCGCCTAGTTCCTATTAACCTTTGTAGGACGTCACAGGAATCCAATTTGCCATATAATTGAAATTGAACACAACAGATTTTTCTAATGTTACTTGTTACATTAACCTAATGTCTAATATTAATAGTAATCACGCGTTGCATCCCTTGGGTTTGTCGTGGAATTGATCACAGGCCGTTTTTAAGAAATTACTGAAAGCTCCGTTTTGGTTCGCAGAACTGTATACACCATTAAACACTATCGTCGGTATGAAAGTGATCTTTGGCGTTACTGCATGTGTTTGAACGCCATTCTTAGCCAAAAGAATTTCACCTTCTCCACTGTTGGCGCATTGGAAAATCGCATCGCTCGTTAGTCCCAATTTTCCAGAACACTACAAACCATGGTCATTATGACGAGCAATGGTTAGTTGACAATGGGCTCACCTTTTCAATTGCGTCGTCACTACTGGGATCCCATTGGTTCATGACGCAATACACAAAGTCGACTTTTTGGGCCTGACTCTTGTCAGTAGCTAAACCGCACGCTTGCAATATATTACCGTGACATTCTGGCGGACCGTGTTGACATCTGAAGAACCATTTGCCATTTTCTTGGGTTTGCTGCAAGAAATTTGTTTTCAGTTTTGGTTACATCGGACTGAAGACAGAGCAGCAACATTCTTATGCGAACTGAGCAACGCCATTGATCGAAATTGATGCACTTCTTACCGATGCTTTTCCGTAAGGTACGAGATCCACTTCTAAATTGGACCCGATCAGTTTGTAAGCAGGTTGGAGCTGTTTAGTAATGAACTGGACGCTGTCAGAGCAAAGCGCTTCGTAATAAATGGACACTTGAAGCTTTTCGGATGAAACCTGTAATAAAAACAGGCTATTCTGACAGCTTTCAATTTCGATGATCTGTTTTTCCCATATAATAGGCACGGGAAAATCAAACCACATGTTAGAGAACGTAATTTTGGATCAATTTTTGAAGGGGGGAGGGGGTTAGACGAAAATTGCCCATGAATGCATTTTGGTCGTAATTTTGTGTTATTGAAAATTCTAAACGGATAAAAGTTAGATAAATGTTGTTAGGAGACCACTTATCGTAGTAGCTAATTAGCAATGGTGATGGGAGCGTTTCAGAAACCACGCGCCTGCATGGACGGAACGAATTTTTATACTATACCGAATAACAAACATTTTTTTACACTAATGAAGTAATATTTTAAACGAATTTTACGTAAACTACAATAAACTCTGTTGACCTTAACAAATCTAATCTGTCCACAGGCGAAAGTAACTAAAAATGTAGTACATTTCGGATGATTCCAAATTAATCCCCGGAAATAACGCATTTTTCGCATAATACAACACATAACTAATAACCCTCCCTTAAACAATCGCATAAACCATTAGGTATTATAGGTATAGTGAACATGGTAAACTTACTTGGAAAACGCCAGTCAAAAAAATAACGGAAAACAGTAAATTCATTATAACTGTATGTTGCAACGTCAACGTTTGGCGGAAAAATGTCAACTGATGTAAAACTCAAATAATATGTTATTCTCAGGTTTTCAATCGGGATTCCAGAGCTCTCACAAGTCACATAGTGCAATACTAGTTACTAATCTAAAATTTTGGAAGTGGAGGAAAATCCCTACATATATTTGGTAACTTTGTAAGTGTAATTAGTACGAAAGTGTGTAAGGTCACTGAGGATAATTAACGTTTAATGTACCTAGCTATAATTAGAAAATGCAGATTTCACAATGTTTATGCATATCAAATTTAACACTACCTATTGTTTCTGATAATGAAAAATTAATTGCCCTTTATTAATGACCGATATCCTAATCATGATCAATGTCCATGTTTTTATCTAATTAATGGCGATTAATATTCGATACAAGTACCTATAGGGCTACCTATCTACTATTGCATATCCTGTCGCATATATTATAATTTATAACGACTCATATTTGAGTGGAGATACTACAGAGTGTCACTACAATTACACCAGTATATGTACACCTTTATAGCAATTATTTCCAAATAATAGATTATGAGGCATTCGTCATCGGGGGAGCAGATCTAGAGCGATTTTCCAGTAATAGACCCACCCCTCCACACCGAATTAAAATATTGAAATAATATACCCAACATATACTTTAGGCATTAAAATTGTTGTCTTTTGTGTTTCCCAGAGGTGGATAATAGTATATTACGTAACGAGTGTTGAAAGCGATACTTTTCACACGAGTGTGAAAAGTGGCTTTCAAACGAGTCATGTACACTATTTTTCCTACGACTCTCCGCAGAATTTCCTTTCATAAAAAACACTCAATTTGATTCTAAAGTGCATTGTACCTACTATATGCAACAGTCAATTTTCCATTTCCTCGGGTGGAAAACATGATGCCAAAAACGTCTTTTACAAAAATAAAGGCAAAATAAAAAAAAATAATAAAAATAACCAAAAATCTACTTAAATAATGAAACAAAAGTTATTTTATTGCGAACCAACTACTAAAACTATCTAAAAATACGAAATAGATTCAATTTCTCTTTAACGAACTATTGTTAAGTATAATTACTTTAGCAGAGAGGTACTTGTCGTTTGGAGTTTCTGCAAGAAATTTACTAATATTATTAGACGTACGCTACTTTTCATACCTCAGCCGCAATTTAGTTGGTAGTAATTCGAGTGTAGTGGATTTTGCCTCTTCCCTAATGTTGGGTGGAGTACACTCTACATCTATGGAAGAATCACTTTTCACCATTAAAATTAACAATAATAATAATAATAATAACAATAACGCAAAAACCTTGACAGCACTACTAGCTCACAAAATACTGCAATATCTCCACCAAAAACCCAAGCAACCACACAAATACAACCTCAAGAACAAAGAAACACCACAAATACAAGTAACGCAACTTGCACTACAAAGACAGGTCCACCGAATAAAGTTACACGTCCTAGCACAGTTAAAAAACACAAATCTCCTTCTTCACATAAACACACCACGTTATCACAACCCACTCGTATTCAACCCAAACGCAAAGCCAAAGAAACACTTACACAATAAACTCTATTTAATAAAATTCCAGGAATTATTATAATGATATTTTTGTTTTGTTTTCTTCTTTCCTGATAGCGTTGACTAGTGGGGCCATTAATAGCTATGTTGGTAAGTATTGAATTACATACTATCTCTAGATTTCCAATGTGAGTGTGTGAATATTTATTTTATTTTTTATTTTTCTTTAGAACCCTACATAACTTCACCAGACACAGACACAGACACTAATCGTTACTTGATATTAATCCGTGCGATTAGTTAACCAGGCTAGACCTGAGTTCTCACAAGAAACACCGACAATAATAATATTTCTTTATTAAGGGGTAGGAAAAGCTTTGCAGCCATCAATCCCCCCTCTACAAGCTTACATAACAAGTGGCATTCTACACCAAAAAATACAATAATATAGCGATAGAAGAAAGCAAAACAAACAATAAAAGAAGAATGAAAGAGTAGTAAAGAATCTATCAAAAATTTGTGACATCATTTTTTATGATATTTAAACACACTCGAGTAAAAGTAAAAGTCTCTCCAATCAATTGTACACTCACTGGTAAATTGTTCCATAGTTTTGCCGCCTGCACATAAAACGATCTATATTCCACTTTTGTGTTAACTTTGGGTATACAAAGATTGTTGAAAACTTTGAAGAGTGTTAAATTGTTCACATAAGTAAATTGGTTTTTTATTCACAATGATCAATTTATGTAAAAAGCACAGGATGTTAAATAAGCGCATCTTTTCCATATTCAGCATATTCAGATCAACAAGTGCTGGTGTTATACGAATTACGATCATATTTACGTATGTTGCAGACGTAACGGACACAATAATTTTGAACTTTTTGTATTTTAACGGATAGGCTTTTATTTAGTCCATGATAACACACATCGCCGTAGCTCAGTAAAGGTAATATTAGTTGTTTTATTAATTTTAGTTTAATTTCCTTTGATAGCGCGTCTTTAGATCTATATAAGTTTTTTAATTTATAGTACGATTTAGTTAGTATATAGTTCACATGCAGTTCCCAGCTCAAGTTTTGATCTAAAACCATACCTATGATCTTCATGTATGTATCATACTCAACTTTAGTTCCAGACACCTCTACTGTATGTGTTACTTCGGAGACAAATTTTTTAATTTGTCCAGTAGTACCTATCGGCATTAATACAGTTTTACAGGGGTTAAGCTTAAGGTGGTTTGCAGTTGCCCACTTGGTGATAATGTCTAGGTCTTCGTTCAAATCATCTATACGTTGATTAATAGTTTCAACACTGGCATGTATTAATAGCTGTATATCATCCGCGTAGAGGTGAACAGCAACATGTTGGAGAAAACGATGTAAGTCACTAACATATATATTGAACAACAATGGGCCCACAATACTTCCTTGAGGAACTCCACAGTCGACACGTAGCATATTTGAGATCAGTGTACCGTTAGGGGCGTTTATTTTAGTTTGTTGTGTTCTGTTCCTCAGGTAATTTTCAAGCCAGTTTGTGCTATATTTCGAAAACCCTAAGTATTTAATCTTACCTATTCAGAAGTCTGGTGTGGTTGACGGTATCAAAGGCTTTTGAAAAATCCAAAGAGCCTAGTAAAAATTAAGTAAGGAATTAAATGCGTAGCACAAGGGAATAAACTCAAGAATAAACTAATCGCAATTTTAGAATTTGACGTACATACGTCTACTACGTTGATGTTACAAGAAGATTAGACTACTACGAAAGCAAAACGTAACATGCGATTTGCTTTCTAATATATGGTAGATCTTATGAGAAAGCAAATCACACGGGTGCGTTTTGTTTTCCGTTACATTTTGCCATAAGTGAGCGAAATGGTCAATTTTCAAGTAAACATAATTGTACGACATATGTCATTTTCAATGAAAGTCGTAGGAAAAATACTTGAGGAATCTATTTCAAATACAAAATATAAAATAGTTTATTTAAAATACAAAATAGTATTTTGCATTTACGAAATCTACATGAAAATCAACGTCGTTTGATACCACATTTTCCTATACTATACCTAGCATCAAAGATTTTCAAGTTATTCAACATTTTTGACGTTTGACCCATGGCTCTGTTGACTTGAATTTCAAAAAGTCTTCCAAAATCAACAATACTGATGTGATGCTACATGCGAATGATTTAAATTTGAAACCTGCTTTATTTTTTTGCACTTTCAAATGTCGAAAAAATGTCTACATCTCTATACCTATCTGTAATGGTTTTCGTTTTATTTAAGATTTGTGACCGTTAGATGCATAATTTTCTTAGGAGACAAATCTTTTTATTGTTATAAAATTGTTATCATTCGTTCTTCATGGTAGTTTATACCACTGAGTATGAAAAAATTTTATTTACTTTAATGAATATAAATTTAAATAAAGATGAAATCAAAAACAGAAGCAGGCCATGATAACAAATGACAGAATAAAAAACAAACATCAATTGAGGTTTTGTTCTACGTGGTGACCGTTTTTTCCAACACGTGGTGACCGTTTTTTCCAACACATAGGTAATGGCATCCTCTGATTACTTAACTCCGTTGATAGTCGCCTGTCGAATTTCTACTCCATTTCATCAAAAGCTCTTCTCAATCTAACTTGCAGTCCTTCACGAGAAACAACTGATGTAAGTTTTTTTATAAGACCCCACACATAAAAGTCCAGTGGCGGTATATATATCTATATCTATCTAGAAGACCAATAGCGCGGATCTGTAGGCCTAATCCATCTGTCTTCAAAAATGTTCAAATACATATTTATAAGCATCATGTGTAGAATGAGCCGGGCGCTGCATCAAGTTCAGAAAATCTTAAATTAAAAAATCAACTTTTTAAGGTTCTAAGTTATTAAACATGACCATTAACTTTAAAACACCCTGTAGAAGGGCGATCAAAATTTAAATCATTCGCATGTAACATCACGTCAATATTGTTGATTTTGGAAGACTTTTTGAAATTCAAGCAACGGAGCCATTTCGATTTCGAAAATGCAATAAAATATAGGGTGTTCTATTTAAAATAAGAAAGTTGCTATCCACTTCCGGTTGTATTGTATGCTAATTTTCAGATTTAAATTATTAACGCAAGTCTAAATACTTATAGGTATCGATTTGCGTGAAATAGCCTGTATAGTCGGGTCTTGTTTTGCGAAAATCCAAATGCAAGAAGCATTAATGAAACAATTGAGTTAAAACCTTTGCTCCCCTAATTCGACCTCGTGATTTATACCTATAACTCGTAGGTGAAACTGCTCCAAAAAAATTGTTTTTTAATGTTTTTTTGTATGAATTTTTAGGAATAATTAATCATTTATTATGTTGAGGAATCTGAAAATATAGCACAACTAAATCCCAGACCACTGTTGAAAAATTTTATTAGCTTTACGGACTACTTTCAAAACTTAGAAGTTGATTCATCGGCGATATTTACACCCTTTCCGCTATAGTGTAAACCATTATTGTTTTTGAATTTACCGCAAAATTAAACAAGTAACACACTCACAAATTCGCTTCATTGCTTGTGTATTTATTGCACTTATGTCAGATGCTCTTTTGTGACACAAGCTATCAACTTCATCCCCTACGCAAATCCATTTAAATCGAGTTTTCTCTGGAACTACTGATCTAATTTGAAAAATAAAAACAGTTCTGAAAACAGGATGGACATTCCTTTCGAACTATCTAACATTTAGCACCCCTTCCCATTTAAAAATCAATCATAGTAACTGTAGAAATTTAAACAAAAACAAAAGAGTTTTTCAAATAATAATAATTGCACAAATGTTAAGAGTTTTTATTCGATGTAACGATAATACATAGGAAGCAAGTGGAATGAATTTAAATTTTCCTTAAGTTATAATAGTGATTTCTGTAACTGCTTTTCATCTGTTTTCGACGTTTCCTGTTGTAAATTTTTTGTTTAAATTTTCACAGCTACTGCGATTGGTTCTAAACTACTACTGTAGCTTTAATTTCTAAGGTAATTATAACATATTTGATATTGCAAAGAGAATTTTAGGCTCTTTAAAAATATTACAAATACAAAAAACAAATTTGTTTTCTGATGCTCTTTTGTTTTTATATCACTTGTTTTTTTTAACGCGACACGCAAAATCAATCACATTGTAAGTACGTAAAAAGCAGTAGGTATTTATGATCTTATTCTATTTACATCTGAAATAAAATTGCATTTCTAACCAGGGGCGGTCTGGCCCGGGGGGGCGGGGGGCGATTGCCACCTGGCCTGTACGTCATAATGGCCCGTTGGAAATTTATAAGTATGTGCTGTATTTAGTTTCTTGCACTATTAATAAATTATTAACATGTTTCTCTAATTGGGGTTGATGTTAGGTTGTTAAACAATTCTGTTTTAGTTGAAATGTTTTACAATGAATTTATCATTTATTGTCGTAGCATGAAAGTGCTGAAATACAATGATAGGCGACGCGCCTCGTTTGGATTGTATATTTTGTTACTTTTAATTATCAGCTGCAATTAAAAAAAAAAACGGTATTGTAATTGATTTCCGAAAAAGGAGTACTAAAATGAAGCAAAAAAATGTTTTTGTGGTGCACCGCAGAGCTACCCCCCACCCCCCATGCAATTCCACCTGGCCCGTAAGTACCCAGTCCGCCCCTGTTTGTAACCACGATTGTTACTTTATATTGCTAATTCCCTTTTAGCTTCCTTACGGTTAAATAAAATAACAACTTGGGCGTAATAAATGAAAGAAATTAACATCGATTTAATGAATAGTATCACGTGCGCAAACTTCTCAAATGAAAATTCATGCAAACGCTTTTAATTGAAGTAAATAAAAGTACTTATTTGAATTAAAATTATCCTTTATTAAAAAAATCACATAGATAAACCTAAGATAATATCTCATTATTCAATTTTGGGCACATGTCTCCAAAAATCATACCCAGAATTAATGCAGAGACGTCTTGGTTATCTGCAAATATAAAATTCGAACAGTATGTAAATTATTTGAACACTCTTAGGTAGCTAACTCTGTTTCTCCTTTTTCACCAAATTTCGTTATCCAAATGCATGCAAGCGGCAGGTTCATCATCGAGTAGTTTACAAGCGATGGTTAAAAAGTTGTCGTTGTACTCTTCCAATGTGTCATTATAGTAATTATTGTATAACACAGTCGGTACTCCGTCTATTGATGGTTGTACAGCATCCGTTTTCACCCCATTTGCTACCATTAGCTCGTCGCCCTCTTGGCCCTCTGCACATTTAATGATATCAGCCGTGTTCACGTTTAATAAGGGACCACACTAAAGGTACATAATACAATTAGGTCACGATATACGTCATAATTACTTTCTTAGTTATTCGCTTGTAATTGGAATCGTCAGTCTTAATTCCCTTTTCGATGCAATGCACAAACGAAATGACAGCATTTTGATCAACATTTCGTGCCATACCGCAGGCCTCTATTTTATTGTAGACGCATTCTTTGGGACCATGCTGACATTCTATAGTCCATCCGTTGTCGGTTTTTTTTCTCTGCAAGATATAACGATTGACATTATAGGTACTATTTGATGTGCGTATGCAGGTTTAGATTATTCGGGGTCCGTTAACTTGGCCCCCCCACTGAGAGATTTGATAGTCGTATTATTTTAAAATGAATTCGCTCGTTATGCGCTAATAAGCGCCACCGATAATAACTCTTGCGCCATTATCGTTTTTTAGAAATTCGAAAAAACATTTGGGGGGGCCAAGTGAACGTAGCCCCCCCCC